>NC_091741.1:42271365-42571365 GCF_043380555.1 Nothobranchius furzeri | reverse complement strand
TTGCCACTGCAGCTTTAAGTTTGGACTCTTATGTGCATTTTTTTAAATGATTTTATAATCTAGTTTTTAAGCTTGACCTCTTTTTGTGTAAATCTTTTGCGTTTGTTCTCTTTTCTATTTAAAAAAACTTTTTTTACCTTGGGCTGCAGGTCAAGATTAAAAACATGCACAAGTGATCAAGTATATTTCCTCACTATAAAATCATAAGGCGCTAAATTAACCAATTAAATTGATTTATTTAGCTCAAGCAAACACAAAAACAATATCTACAATTGTAATTTCCAGTATTTCCACCAATAAATAAACTACATTAAGATTTGTGATTTGAGTGTACTTCATCTCAGCGTTGCCACCTACAGACAAAACACTCAGTAATAGTGAACGTCGCCTCTTCAGTAGTCTAATTAGAACAAGCAACAGCTAAACAAAAAAAAACATGGAGTCCAAATTCCTAAACTCAAACTCAACTTGTTGAAAAAGCAAACAAGAACAGGAACATCTAGTTCAATACCAAGCTTGATTCTACATGATATGTATTTTAAATACTTTCAGAATCCAAATTAATCGAACACTTGGCACAAAAGTAAAAAACATTGCTAAACAACATCTTATTCCAGCTTTTAAAAAAAAGCTTTGGTCTTATTTAATAGTGAACTGAACTTTAGCAGATGGAGATGATGATATAAAATGTCATTTCAGGCAAGAAGACGATGATTCAAGAAGATCAAATGAAAGTAATCATTAGTTGAGGCCATTTTGATCTAATAGGTCATTCTAACGCAGGAAAACTTCAAAGCAGCCAAGAGTTTAAGTGAGAAGGGTTTTTGTGTGTGTTAACACCGGCATTTGAGGCTATCTTGAAGTTCGCATCCAAGGTGAATGTTTCTCTTTTGGGATTCTGTATTGTAAGACGAAAACATGATGGAGGGATAAAAAAAGAAAGAAAAAAATGGGAATTTAAACAAAATTTTACTCTGGCATTGAACAGAAATGGATTTTAGGTTATAATACATGACTACAATGCACACAACAGCGCCATCTGCTAGAGGCTTCATTAAATACACTTTATCACATTCAGACATATGCAGCATAGTGACACGCCACAGTGTCTTAGCTCGGACCGTGGGATGAAAATAAATCCATTCTGATTAAGACAAAAGGACACGTTCGGAGTGGCAGTCGAATCATCGCAGCCTCAAAAAGTGGAGTGTGATGAAACAATGGCGGACTGATTCATTCCTGTTGTGTTAACCTTTCTCCGTCTTCCACCTGCTGGAAAACCTCATGAATTAATCTGCCTCCTTATGCTGGAATTAACGACGGCAGAAGGGAGGGCAGGCTGAGCGCACGCTGGGGAAGAACACTTCTGAAAGGACTCAACGTGCATGTAGCTCATTAATGTTACCCTTTGGATTATGTCTAGCTTCAGAAAGGTGTACCCGTACATGTATGACTAATAACGAAGGGTCAGGAAACACTTAGAATATATGTACCTAAAGGAATGAAAAGTAGTTTGTAATATTTACTTTTGCTCTAGTGAAAGTCTAAGCAAGTAATCACCAGATAAACGTCTACAACTTTTGGCATCAACCCAATTCAAGATGGCCACCACAGCTAATCAGCCTTGGCAAAGACATAAATGGTTACAGCTCAGTCAATTTTACAGATAATGAGCTGTAATTTCATGTGTTAGTAGATGAGAGTTATCCCTAGCCTGGCAAACCAGCCTGTTTAAGTAAATGCACAGCTCGGCCCAAAAAATAAGTCACCATCTGGATCTGACTAAGCAAATGGGCGAGAGCCACCTATTGGATAATTACTGCATGGGTGATTATCATTCAGCTGCAACAAGTTATTTAACCCGACTGGTGCAATGAGCTGCTTCTCGTTTCTTAAACAACTATGTGGAAAGACACATCTGGTGGTCGTGGAATAGATGCTAGTCTGTTAGAGAAGGGTCAGATCACTGGCATCAAGCAGAGAAAACATCTAAGGAGATTGTAAAAACGATTAAACTGGGTTAAGAACTGTCCAACGCTTTATTAAAACCTGGTTTGAGTCCAGATGGACCCTGTTCCAGAGCGATGGTGCCTCGGGGTAAGAAGAGAGGCAGATGAAGTGATGCACCCATCATGCCTAGTGCCTGCTGTACAAGCCTGTGGGGGCAGTGCTATGATCTGGGCTTGCTGCAGTTGGTCAGGTCTAGGTTCAGCAACAGGATGTGCTCCAAGAATGGTCAGCTGACTACCTGAATGAACAGGTTATTCCATCTTCACTGACGGCACGGGCATATTCCAAGATGACAATGCCAGGATTCATCAGGCTCAGATAGTGAAAGGGTGGTTCAGAGTCCAGACCTTAACCCTAGAGTGAATCTTTGGGATGTGCTGGAGAAGGCTTTGTGCAGCGGTCAGACTCTACCATCATCAATGGGAGATCTTGGTGAAACATATATGCAATACTGGATGGAAATAATACAAACCACATTGGAACACGTCTTGGCGGCTCCTGATGACGTTTCTCCTAGGCAACCGGGGCGGGGCCAAGACATCAAGGCAAGGTTCCTTGGCATTGAGAAACACCCAAGGGTTCACAGGACGTTGGTGCTTCATACACAAGCCAAACTACAACCTGCTGGCAGACTCTTACATCGAACAGGTAAAATGGAATTATTTTAGGTGTAATGTGCACACTGGCTTAGTCGATCGGCAAACAAACTAAAAAAACAACTTGTTACACCATAGCTGAGTGAGAACACACACACACACGGGCTGCATGGTGGCGCAGTGGTTAGCACTATTGCCTCGCAGCACGAAGGTCGCAGGTTCGAAACTCGGCTGCGGCCTTTCTGCGTGGAGTTGCGTGTTCTCCCCATGCATGCATGGGTTTACTCTGGGTACTCCGGTTATCCCCACAGATCACAACATGCCCTATAGGTTATAAATTGTAAGTCACTTTGGATAAAAGCATCTGCCAAATGAATAAACATAACATAAACATAAACATAACACACACACACACACACACACACACACACACACGCACTACAGTTCTGGAAACAAAATGCAGATATTTGCAGCAGGACTGTTTAAAATTATAATCACACTTTGAGAAGTTTTTATAAGAATCAGAATATTGATTAAAGTGATTCCACATTTGGTCATAAAATGAGAATTTTTGAATCAACTAGAACACAATTTGGAACCAAATTTAATTGCCCTAATTCTGCTTGCGTGAAATCTAAAAAAGCTGTGTGAGCTTAAATAATAAAAGCTAATGGGAAGAGAAGATAAAGAGGAAGTGGAAATAAAGAGCAAAAAACAAGAATTTAATCAGAAGGTTTCTCACAAATTAAACCCAAAAATATACGTTCCGTCACAAGAATGTTGGTGTTTTTTCGCTCTTTGAATTTATCCTTCAGTTACTTTGTTTTCCTAACATTAAATATATTGATCTGCTTAAAAGCACACTCTGACTGACTTGTGAAGAGTATTTATATTTATTTTTAGAAAACGAATGCCTAGGAGTCAAGCTTTCAGATGCAAGAACACAGACTGCTGCGTTTTACCGATAATGACTACGAAGAATGGTTTAAAATACAACAATGAGAGAAAAATGCAAAAGAGATGACACATATTAGAGGCTTAAAATAGCTACAATGTGTTTTTTTTAAATACACGTATCATTTTCTCACGCTTCTGCAGGAGGCTGAAAGCTGGAACGTTTGTGAGATGTCAGCTGTGCAAGAGAGCGAGTACGATGCAAGTGACTGTGCTTCAAATCGCGCAAAAAAGTTGTCAAAATTGGAATAAATTCAGACTTTATGCAGAGAAACTGACGAAATATTCCTGTGTGAAATAAATTGAGTGTAAGAAAAGATTTGGCCCTTGTTTGTTTGTGTGTCTTGTCTGGAAGATAACCGCGTAGAGTGCAGCTTTGTGTTGGACTATCAGTCCCTGCACGGAGCCCGTGGAAGCCCCTTATCACCGACCTTCAGAGCCCCTCATCCCTCAACCCCGACTGCTTCCAGGAGTGGGAGGCAAAAATTAACAAAAAGCACAGAAAGGGGAATAAAACACGGCTTTGAGGAAACTTTTTCAGTTTGCTTAGAACCGTAACAATCGGGGTAAGAAAAAACAACAACAGAGGAAGAAGAAAGAAATATTTTTATTTTGACTGAGGCTCAGGCTTAAGAGTATAAATTAAACACAATTTGAGCTTTTTCTGTTATATGGGTCCATAAACTCATGAGTTACAGTGCAGAGAATCATGGGACATAATCTTCCTAAGTCTCCACAGAGCAGACAGCTCATTGCTACCACTACTATGGCTTTATTTACAGATGAATTAAAGCTGTGGGCACAACACATTCATTACATTTAATGACTTGGCTTAGAAGAAGTTGTAGACACGGCTGCAATTAAAACAAAAATGGTGGTTGAGGAACAGAAGATGGAGATGAGTGTGGTTCATCACATTTGTGAGGATTAATGGAACGATGATTCATGTGGGAGGGGCTCGGAGTAGCTTCGCTGCTCCTCCACATCGAGAGGAGGCAGTAGAGGTGGCTCAAACATCTGGTCAGTATGCCTCCTGGAGTCTCCCTGGTGAGGTTTTCTGGGCACGTCCAACCGAGAGGAGGCCTAAAGGGAGACCCAGGACACGGTGGAGGGACTATGTCTCTCACCTGGCCAGGGAACGCCTTGGGATTCCCCTGGAAGAGCTGGCCCAAGTGGCTGGGGAGGGGGAAGTCTGGGCTTCTCGACTTCTGCTGCCCTTGCTCCGGATAAGCGTATGAAAATGGATGGATGGATGACCTTTTTTTTTGTGCCAAAATTCAAGAGAAGGACAATGTTGATTTCAAGAATGTTAAGAGTAAAACTGATGTCACTGATGTTCCCAGATGAGTTACTAAAGCCTTTCAAACATTTCTTGTAAAGGTTCTGATGCTGTATTTTTATCGTGGGGGGGGGGGGGGGGGGGGTAAGAAAAGAGGTCAGCGGTTTTCCCCTGAGACACCTAGCATAGATAACACCATCCTTATCGCAGCATCATTTCAAATTTTAGTTACTTTCCTGCTCCAACAAATCTGAGTCAATCAAGTACAGGAATCACATTTTAATGTAAAAACCTCAAAATTAATCCTTTTAGTAAAAGCGATCTTCCAGGACAATTCTCTAGTGATGGGTAATGAGACAATGATGATGAAGAGGTGCTGGCGGGGTGTGAAAACCCAACAACTGGTCTGATTATCTAGAGCATTGGAGGAGTCTGACGGCACGTTTCCTGTCTGAGTGACACATGAGAATGGCATTACAGAAAAAGAGGCAACATCTATCCACAGAGACCATATGGACCAAAAATCTGAGCTTTATCTGAAAGTTTGCAGAAAAAAGAATAATTTTGTTAACTTTCCTTTAAGATTGGGTGTTGATGATCTTTATTTTTAGAGGTTTTCACTGAACTCAAATACTTAGAAGTGTCTTTCTGGAGTATTTCTCTTATCTGATGGCACCATCTAGTGGCTGACAAGTAAATCACACAAATAATTTCTCCTTCCGTTCTTTTAAGATGGCGACTTCACATCTCTCGTTTATAATGTGCTTCTGTAGCCGACAAACAGCTAAAACACGTTGTTTTACGAGTATTATTCACGTTGTGTTCTCATATATTTATATTGTAGAGACTTACTCGTCCGTGAAAAGTTCATCAACTCTGCATCAGCCGAGGTATTCCTTAAATTTGAAGCATGTAAGCGGTAGTCTAACGCTATTGGTTAGTTCTGATCGGCGGTCAGTTTCCTGTTGCACGGAGCTCTGCGGGGCAGGGGGCGTGCTTAGCAAAAAAATAATAATTTTCTCCACACAAACGTAGTTTGTTTAATTATTTCAACTTTAGTGTATTTAAAGCCAATTAAACTGATGTATTAAATATTAAAGTCAGTCAACAAACTCCTTCTTTATCACTTAGAATATTTGAACAATGGGAAATTTTAGACAAACATTGTAGGTCTCCTGTAAAATACTCTTGATGCAAAGCAGAAAAACACGACATTAGCAATAAATAACATTGATCATAACTGCTTCAATCAAGGCTAAATTGTCTAAAATAACTACATTTGCACGATATAAAATAACATGTCAGTGTGCCATGATTCTATTTCATATGAAAGAAATCACATAAATGTAAATTAAAATAAACTAGGATCATTAAAAATCACAAAATATTTTTTTCTGCGCCTTCATTACATTTTTTACTTTAAACAAACTCAAACTATTTTACATCCAACCAACAACATATGAAACAATGTATAAACAAAAAACCCCAGCAACATTAACAGCATGCGAAGTGCTGCCCAAGAGCACAACGGCAGAACGATAATTCTGATTACAGCTGTACCTCCTGAGTTTCTTTAAAACTGTTGTAAAAAAATGATTTTACAAAAGTTTTATTAATATGAATTCAGATAAATGAACACATGAATGTTTAGGATTTTCAGCACGTGCGCACCACTTTCAGTATTTTTGTTCTGGTGGATTAACTGAAAGCAGGAAAATTAGTGACCTACAAAGGGCACGCTGGAATTAATCACAATTAAATTAGAAAGAGCTCAAAGTTTCACTCAACCATGTTCAGCCCTCGATGCTGAAACCTTGGCCTTGCTGTTTTATTTTTTTTAGTCTGCTTGTGTTTTTATGCTTCCTTGAATTTCACACTGGGGTCGGGGCAGCAGTAGCTCAGGTGGTAGAGCGGGTTGCCTCATGATCAGAGGGTCATGGGTTCGATTCCAGCTCTCGCCAGGTGTATCCTGCTGTTGTGTCCTTGGGCAAGACACTTCACCCAACTTGCCTGTGTTAGTGGTGGTCAGAGGGGCCGACGGCTCCAATGGCAGCCTCGCCTCTGTCAGACCTCCGCAGGGCGGCTGTGGCTACAAGTAGCTTACCATCACTAGCAGTGTGTGAATGTGAGTGTGTGAAAAGCGTCTTTGGGTGTCTAGAAAAGCGCTATATACGTTCAATGCATTATCATTATTATTAAACCACTGATTTATTTTTTCCAACTCCGAAGTCCCACCAGCTGGCAGAATAACTATAGACTCATTAGGAGAAAAATTAAAATAGACACGGGGAGAATGAATAAAAAAGCAAAGGAGAGAAGAGACGGAGGAAGGCTCGAGCAACGTCTGATTAGATTAACTTTCTGTGAACTTTCGCTGCATCTTAAACACGAGTGCACAAAGAAACGGAAACTTTGGCTTCAGGTCGTTAAAACTCACAAGTAAAACAGAAAATGTATCAGAACAAAGAGCAGTTTAAGCAGATCTATCAAGACTCAGAGCCATCGCTCAACTATACTAAACACATAAAGCACTAAAACTATTTTATCTGGGTCGTGAGCTCAATAGCGGTTCAGTAAACAGTTCCAGAATGCACCAGTGCAGTCACACTGTCACAAGCCCTGCTATAGACTCCGTCTCTGAACATTTTGTTATAAAGAAACACAAAAAACCAGAGAGCCAATGGTGAAGATGATGAAATTAAAGGGATAAACATGGAATGCAACCTGCTCTGTGTGAATGAAAACCGGGAATCATCTCACTGATTCATTTTCATTTAGTTCGGTGACCTGAAATTCCCAATATTGATGAACTTGAGTATCAGGTGTGTTCAGAGCTTTAATCAGAGCTACACAGCGTCTGATACAGTTTACATTTTTGAATCTACATCCATCCATCCATTTTCATCCGCTTATCCGGAGTCGGGTTGTGGGGGCAGTAGCCTAAGGCGAGAGGCCCAGACTTCCCTCTCCCCAGCCACTTGGGCCAGCTCCTCCGGGGGAACCCCAAGGCGTTCCCTGGCCAGGTGAAAGACATAGTCCCTCCACCATGTCTTTCGTCTACCTTTAGGTCTCCTCCCGGTTGGACGTTCCCGGAAAACCTCACCAGGGAGGCGTCCAGGAGGCATCCTGACCAGATGCCTGAGCCACCTCAACTGGCTCCTCTCGATGTGGAGGAGCAGCGGGTCTACTCCGAGTCCCTCCCGGATGACCGAGCTTCTCACCATATCTCTAAGGGAGAGCCCAGCCGCTCTTTGGCAAAAACTCATTTCGGCCGCTTGTATCCGCGATCTCGTTCTTTCGGTCACTACCCAAAGCTCATGATCATAGGTGAGGGTAGGAACGTAGATCGACCGGTAAATCGAGAGCGCCTCCAGTTTTCCCTCACTCGTGAACAAGACCCAGAGATACTTAAACTCCTCCACTTGGGGCAGGACCTCATCCCTGACCCAGAGAAGGTATTCTACCCTTTTCCGAATCAAGACCATGGCCTCAGATTTAGAGAAGCTGATTCTCATCCCAGCTACTTCACACTCGGCTGTGAACTGCTCCAGCGAAAGCTGAAGATCACATTCTGATGAAGCCAACAGAACCACATCATCTGCAAAAAGCAGAGACCTGATCCTCAGGCCACCAACACGAATGCCCTCCACACCTTGGCTGCACCTAGAAATCCTGTCCATAAAGGTTATCAACAGAACCCAACAGCCTGCATCAGAGGGCCTGGTACCCCATACTCCCGGAGTACCCCCCACAGGGCCCCCCGAGGGACACGGTCAGATGCCTTCCCCAAATCCACAAAACACATGTAGACTGGTTGGGCAAATTCCCACGCACCCCCCAGGATCCCCCTAAGGGTACAGAGCTGGTTCAGTGTTCCATGGCCACATTGCTCCTCCTGAATCTGAGGTTCAACAATCCGACGGACCCTCCTCTCCAGAACCCCTGAATAGACCTTACCAGGAAGGCTCAGGAGTGTGATCCCCCTGTAGTTGGAACTAGGGCTGCCACGACTAGTCGACGCGTCACAACGACATCAACAAAAAAAAAAGTCTACGACTAATTGAACAGTCAACGCGTCGTTTAATGTATGAGCATCTTTAAAATCTCGCCTGCTGCAGCACGTTCGGCACGTTCAGCACATTTGCTTCCTGCCCCGCTGCTTATATAAGTTGAGGCACATGCGCTGTAGTGCCCACTCCAGCTCAGCGTTTGCACAGAATCACCGGAGAATCAACACATCATGGCAAATCGACAACGGAGCTCGAAGGTTTGGGAGCATTGTATGAAAACATCTGAGAAGCAAGTAGAGTGCAAACTCTGTAAGGTGAAACTCTTGTTTCACGGGAGCATATTGGCGATGCACGAGCATCTTAAGAGGAAACAAGTGACGGCGGAGAACGAAGAGTCGCCTCTGTAAGTGTTCCTTTTAGCTGCTAGCATCATATGTGTAGCAACAGCAGTAGTGATGGTGATTATACATTTAACATGACACGTATTAGCTCTAATGTTACAAACACTAATGATTCATTTTATCCCGCTATGTTACAGTGCTAAAAGAAAGTGCTCGTCTACAATGGACAAGTTTCTCACAAGGCCAACTAAGTGCACACCGCAACAAGCCAACGCCCTGACCGAGGTCATTTTGAACATGCTGGTAACGAACAAGAGACCCCTTTCTATGGTTGGCGATCAAGGTTTTAAAAATATGATCAAGATATTCAACCAAGAATACTATGAGAAGTATCTACCAGGCCGATCACATTTCACAACACTGATGGAAAGGAAATATGAGACGACCTTTGAAAAGGTGTGTATCTGTGTGCGTGTGTGTGTGTGTGTGTGTGTGTCTCTATCTGGATACAAATAAAAAATAGAATTTTATGCATTTTATGATAGAATAAAGTTTGCTGACTGAGCAATTTAGAAACTAATATAGGTTAAAGCATAATATATTTTTTTCTCCGTGTTAAATCCTAACCTGCTTTATGAATTAACAATATATCGGAAAATGAACAAACTGTTATATATTTTATCTTTAAGGCAAAGCAGGCCCTCAGAGCTGTGACTGGTTCCCTGACCTTGACTGCTGACGTGTGGACCAGCCGTGCTACAAAGGCGTACCTTGGTGTTTCCTGCCATTTTCTGAGCGAAGACTGGAACATGAAAAGCTTCAACCTTGTCACCATGCCTCTAGAGGAGAGGCACACTGGTACACATATAATGACTTGGATAGATGAGGTTTTAGCCAAGTTTGAAATCCTGCCTGTTAAAATAAAAGCAGTTCATGACAGTGGGTCAAATATGGTGGCAGCAATGAGACTGCTTGAAGAGAAACATGGATGGGCCTCTATCCGGTGTGCTGGACATACACTCTAGCTTTAGTCTTTAGTTGCACACATCTGATCTGTTTGACATTGTAGCATTTGTATTAACATGTTGCAACAAAATTCATTAAAAGCAGTTTGATGAGGTTTTGCCTTTATTATTAGATGGCACATAACTTATCACCCACAGAACTAGAAGCTAATGATGGGTATATTAGAGCATCCTGGTGCAATAAGCTATACTTTTATGAATGACATGATTAGTCGCGACTAATCGTCACCAAACTGGCGACTAGTCGACTAGTAAAATAGTCGTTTGTGGCAGCCCTAGTTGGAACACACCCTGCGGTCCCCCTTTTGAAATAAGGGAACCACCACTCCGGTCTGCCAGTCCAGTGGGACTGCCCCCGATGTCCACGCGATATTGCAGAGCCGAGTCAGCCAACACAGCCCCACAACTTCCAGAGCCTTAAGAAACTCCAGGCGGATCTCATCCACCCCTGGAGCCTCGCCACAGAGGAGCCTTTTAACCACCTCAGTGTCCTCAGCACCAGAGATTTGAGAGATCAACTCAAAGTCCCCACACTCTGCTTCCTCACTGGAAGACGTGTTAGTGGGATTGAGGAGGTCTTGGAAGTATTCTGCCCACCGATCCACAACGTCCTGAGTAGAGGTCAGCAGCACACCGTCCCAACTATAGATAGTGTTGGTAGCGCACTGCTTCACCCCGAGGCGCCGGATGGTGGACCAGAACCTCCTCAAAGCCGTACGGAAGTCTTGCACCATGGTCTCACCGAACTCCTCCCATGCCCGGGTTTTTGTCTCGGTGACCACCCAAGCCGCGTTACGCTTGGACTGCCAGTACCCGTCAGCTGCCTCTGGAGTCCCACAGGCCAAAAAGACCTGATAGGACTCTTTCTTCAGCTTGACAGGATCCCGAAACTGCTGGTGTCCACCAGCGGGTTCGGGGGTTGCCACCACGACAGACACCGACAATCCTGCGATTACAGCTCCGGTCGGCTGCCTCAACAATGGAGGCATGGAACAGCGCCCATTCAGACTCAATGTCCCCCGCCTCCCCCGGAACATTTTGGAAGTTCTGTCAGAGGTGGGGATTGAAGATCCTTCTGACAGGAGACTCCGCCAGACGTTCCTAGCAGACCCTTGCGATACGTTTGGGCCTGCCTGGTCTGACCGGCATCCTCCCCCACCATCTGAGCCAACTCACCACCAGGTAGTGGTCAGTTGACAGCTCCGCCCCTCTCTTCACCTGAGTGTCCAAGACATGCGGCCGCAGGTCAGATGAAACAACAACAAAGTCAATCATCGAATTGCGGCCTAAGGTATCCTGGTGCCAAGAGCACATATGGGCACCTTTATGTCTGAACATGGTGTTCATTATGGACAATCCATGACTGGCACAGAAGTCCAATAACAAAACATTACTCGAGTTCAGATCAGGGGGGCCGTTCCTCCCAACCACACCTCTCCAGGTCTCACTGTCGTTGCCCATGTGAGCGTTAAAGTCCCCCAGCAGAATGAGGGAGACACCGGGAGGAGTGCTCTCCAGCACCCCCTCCAAGGTCTCCAAAAAGGGTGGGTAGTCTGAACTGTAGTTTGGTGCATAAGCACAGACCACAGTCAGAACCCGTCCCCCCACACGTAGGCGGAGGGAGGCTTCCCTATCATTCACCGGGGTAAACCCCAAAGTAGACACCAAGATGCGGGGCAACTAGTTTGCCCACCCCTGCTCGGCGCCTCTCAGTGGGAGCAACTCCAGAGTGGTAGAAAGTCCAACCCCTCTCAAGAAAACTGGTTCCAGACCCAGAGCCATGCGTGAGTCAGACTATATCTAGTCGGAACCTCTCAACCTCACACATCAACTCAGGCTCCTTCTCCACCAGAGAGGTGACATTCCATGTGCCAAGAGCCAGAAAATGGAGACAGAAATAAGACATTTTTTGTACGATAATCTAATCTAGATGTCAGAAATCTCACAGATTTGCTGTTTTTAAATAAGACTAAGATAAAGACTTCCTATCAATGCTTATTTATTTTGAATGAACACATTTTACTTCAGAACTGTTTAAAAATCCCACTAGTGAAAAGCTTGATGCGCAAATCTAAATATTGCCCTTCTAATATATTAAAACAAATAAACCTAACTGTGGTGGAGGGGTTTGAGTGTCTCAGTGATCCTAGGAGCTAAGTGTTCTGAGGCTTTATGCCTCTGGTAGGGTCACCCATGGCAAACAGGTCCTAGGTGAGGGATCAGACAAAGAGCAGCCTGAAGACCTCTTATGATGAATTATATAAATGGACGCTGTGTTCCCTCGCCCGGACGTGGGTCACCTGGGGCCCCCTCCGGAGCCAGGCCTGGAGGTGGGGCACATTGGCGAGCGTCTGGTGGCCTTGCTTTCACCCATGGAGCCCGGCCGGGGACAGCCCGAAGAGGAAACATGGGTCCCCCTTCCCATGGGCTCACCACTTGTGGGAGGGGCCAAAGGGGTCAGGTGCAGTGTGTGACGGGTGGTAGTCAAGGGCAGGGACCTTGGCGGTCTGATCCCTGGCTACAGTAAAAAAAAATTTCATTTTTGGCTCTATGTAAAACTCAAAGTATGCATCATATCGGAGTTCATGCCCTGTGTTTTTATACACTTTTAACGATGAGCTAGTTTGCAGAAACCATCAGCAGCGAAGAGGAAATGAGTGAAAATGCTGTTTAATATATAAGGAAAAACATTTCACCAGTGTATTTTTGATCTTAAACGAACAGAAACTCGAGTTTTTCTGACTTGCACAAAAATGATGTAAACAAAATGTCAACAGGACTGATCAAATGACTCATTTAGCATTTTTTACAGAAAGTAATTGAGCTCTGCTCCAAATCTTGCTTGAAAACGAGAAAATTCACTTTTATTTTCCCCCCAGAAATAATTACTAAAGTCGCTAAACTTTCATCTTGCAAGAAAAATAAATTGGTTGGATCATAGAAGTCTTCCACTAACGCATGTCCTAAAGCTCAGTGTTTATAAAATGCTGTTTGTTAATTTTGCAGAGGCCAAGGCAACTTTCGGTTTAACCTCATATGGAAGTTTTATGACCCATCACGTAGATGTTTACACATCTGGTACATTTTAAACACGTCTGTGTACAATAGTAAATGTAAGAAAGAAGAACAATTAAACGGGCGGCAGCAGACGTCTTCAGGCAGTGACACGCCTTTTTCTGCAATAAACATAGGGCTAGACAGGAAATCCAACACGGCATCAGCGTAAAACCTCCAGTAATTTTCTAAATAAATGTCTATACCAGCGATGCAATGCCTCATCTATGTAGATAACGTCTATACGTGTGAACTGACGGCTTATTTACTACCAGCATCTTTTGACAAGTGCAACTGTGTGTTTTTCTTCATGGACGTGATCTCCTTTGTCTTCTTCTTGCTTTAATGGCGGATGAAGTTTTGAGGGATTTGGGGTTCTCGCGAGTCCAGGGAGGAGAACAGCAGAGAGGCTGTGCCGCTTTCCAGCGTGGACTGACGTGCTGCGAAAAGCCGTTTCGTTGCCATTCTGCGCCGCTGATGCCCTAATATGGACCCAGCGTAACTCAAACAATTTATTTATGAAAAACCTGCAGTAGAATCATTTCCCAATGAGCTTCTTTGGAGAACAGCCGTATCAGATTTAACTTGCTGATGCATTACATTATTGTGCTTGTGAGTCTGAATAAAGTGAAAACCCATCATGCTTATCTATTCTGCATGGTGGTACAGTGGTTAGCACTGTTGCCTCGCAGCACGAAGGTTGCAGGTTTGAAACTCGGCTGCGGCCTTTCTGAGTGGAGTTGCGTGTTCTCCCCATGCATGCGTGGGTTTCCTCCGGGAACTCCAGTTTCCCCCACAGATCACAACATGCCCTATAGGTTACAAATTGTAAGTCGCTTTGGATAAAATCATCTGCTAAATGAATAAACATAAACATATTCTCGATGTTAATGCTTATTCACACCCCGTTTCGCTTTATTTTACATTAATCAGCTCCACGCTTCAGGTTTGTACGACTGGTTTACGTCTCCTCTGTTTGAGTCCTCATTGAACAGAAGATGAGGTGAATCTGAGTCAAAATAAGGGCGCTCAGAAGAAACAAATCTGCCCTATCAAATATTTCATTTCCACCCAATTTCCTTACAGAGTAATCCATCCTCTGATGGAGCTTTTCCATCTTGACACAAACCAAACGATGCAGACACCGCTGTGCTTTTAGGAGCTTTTACAAGATGCTGGTCTTCATTTGTGCTGCTCCCCGGAGAGCCTCTGTCACTATCGTTTCAAAATGCTGTGCCAGAGTGGGTCTGCTGCTGCTGCTGCCGTATGGACTCAGTGAGAGTGTGCAGGAGCATATGCAAGGAGTGTGTGCAAGTGCTTCTGACATGATGCACAGCTTTATTAGAAAAGTTTAACTAGTCCTTTATATCCATCCGGAAGAAGATGTCAAACGTCCTCAGCTTCAAATGAAAATGCTTAAGTGTGTGTGTGTGTGTGTGTGTGTGTGTGTGTGTGTGTGTGTGTGTTAGGCATTAATCAGCTTGTGAGTGTAAAAAAACAGAATGGTGAAAAAAGAAAACATTTGGGAACATCTTGGCAGCCTTCTGGACCGCCAAATAGCAGAAAACAGTTGCTGTTTTTAACTAAAATTATGTGTTGATTGTTTTTTCTTTTCTGATCCAGTCGACTGACAGTTAGCTGTCAAAAAATGACAGCATTTGGTTCCTCAAGAGGAAAGTTGTTGAGTCCTCAGCTAGAAGAAATGTTGAAGTTAAAAATGGAATTTTAAAGTTTTGGGCTTTACAGACATAAATGAAGTTGTTGGTCTCAACAAACATGAGGTTACCAGAAATAATGTCTAACTGACAAAAGTTTCAACAGGTTAAGGCCATGTACACACATAGGCGAGTTTTGTAAAACCAAATATCCACCCATCTAAGAAACAAACCTGGGTTCACACATCCTCCTGAAGGACATTCATTTGCATGCCAAGCCTGTAGGTGGCATTAACTTTCCAAATGTTCATCGTCTTTGCCAAAATATGTTCCCTGGCAGTGTAATAACTAACCGCCCTTAATGTCATTCACCTGTGGTCTCCTACAAGGAGCAGTATTTGAGCTTGTAAAAACATCCAAACTAGGGCTGCACAATATATCGTAAATATATCGTTATCGTGCACAACATGCATATCGCAAAAAACAGATAAATATCGCAATGAATGGTCAGCTCAAATGTTTGCTACACATAATGCATTCTGTCAAATGGAAGCATGATGTTTTATTAACAAATCAAATAGAGCTCTTCACCCATTTGGCCAATTGGGTGGGTTCTCATAATTGGGTGGGTTCTCCGCCCCAGAGGCGGACGACACTTAATTTAGATGGTTAGGAAACACCTGAGTTAGCTTTCTTCTGCTCTTTCTGCTGATTCTGCTTTTCCCGGGATCCACTGATTGCCTTTCCTTGTTCATTTTCTTTTTCCCTTTCCTTACATCTTTTGCTTGTCTCATTTTTATGATTTTTTTTATTTCTTTGTTTTTGATTATTTTTGTCCTTGAATTAAGTTTTTATTTATCGCAAGTAATATCGTCATCGCAATATTAATCACTGTTATCGCATATCGCAGGTTTTCCCAATATCGTGCAGCCCTAATCCAAACGAGTGTAAATGCAGGTCTCATATGTGATGTCAGAGCATTTTTGTTGGGCGCAGTCACCTTGCAAAACCTAAAACCCTGGTTAATTTAAGTCTACAAGCAAATCCTGACAATGGAGAACTCACAAATCATCACTTTGGTCTGAGTTTTTGAAAGAATCGTTTTTGGTGGCATATATCTTCACTTTGTGTGGATGACGGACAAAACCATAGAAAAATATCTTCATTTTGTGGGATACCCGGCTACGCGGAGACGGGGTCTAAAATTTACTGGCAATTCGTTCATGAAATCAAGTTTGACCACGACAGTCACAGTGCTGTTTGGGATCAGGGCGTGTACCACTTATTGACCCAAAACACAACAGACAGTGTTGTCTCTGGAGATTAGAAAGACTATTATTGACCTGCATGATAAGGTGGAGGCTAGAAAACTTTCCACTGTAAGAAACAAAGTGAACTTAACAGAAGAACTGAAGAGGATGCTGAAAGCGAATTATAAAAAGCAAGTCTGGGGTTGGTTAAAGTACATTTGGACAAGCTACAAAGCTTCTGGGACAACCTCCTTTGGACACAAGCACAACTATGAGCTTTTTGCCAACCATATCAACACAACCATCACAGATGCATAAAAATGGAGCAAAAACAAATACTGACATGACAGTTTCAAGGTATAGGGATCAGAATGCGCTTTCCTCAGTTTAAAGGTACCAAGAAGCCTTTGCAACAATGCATATAACGTCAAACGTGGAAGACTAAGAGATCCCTCTCCCCTGAAAACAGTCTAGTTCCTCCAAGGACCTCAGAGTGCTCCCAAAGTAGACTGATGTTTCCAGGAGACAACCTACTCAGACAACAGAACCACCTCAGCTGAGTCTTTTTGACAAGGATGAGCAGGGGCTCCAAACTAAGCTGGAGTTTCAAGATACCCATCAAGAACTTCTTAGATAAAGCAATAGATGAACCAATGGAGTTCTGACCCTCAGAGGTACCATATCCTCACCATTTCCTCTTAAATCTTACAGTTCGACACAAGAGTCATTAGAACAATTAAGGCTTTTTTTCAGTTGAACCTCCCTCTTGGAGTGGAGCCGCTGCTCCTCCGCATCGAAAGGAGCCAGTTAGGGCTGCAACAACGACTCGATCAAATTGATTTGTTGTGTTGTGCAACTTTTTCTTGTGTAGCGCAACCTTTACATAACAGTCAATGCGCACAGCTCATGTGTAGGAGGCAACAGAGCAGACCAAGGCAGATCAGAACGAGAGAGAAAGCCGGTGTTTTGATGAGGAACTACACACTTAGAACAGTAAGTTGTTTACTGACACACAATGAGCTAATCTAGGTGGTGTGGAGGAAAACAGAAACCAGCAAAGACACAAAGGCAAAATGTTTGGAATCAAAAGAGCAAAAACGGGCAGATTAGCTAATGCTAGCGGGTAGCAGGCTTACCATCAAGTGGGGTTCCGAAAAAACACGATGGTCGTGAAACTAAGAACATCTAAACTCTACAAGCGGAAGAAAAGTCCTCACCATCCTGTTTATTCTTAAATGACTGCAGCACTATGGAGCAGAACCGCTGCTGTCAGGTTCGAGTCTGCTCTGCTAAACACCGCTGCAGGAGTACGTCAGGCCACTGTAACATGTAATTCATAAAAAGCGTCTATACCGTACATTAACAAATATGTCACCATAAATTTTTTAGCAGTAGAAATTAAATGTTATTTGCATTTCTAGTATCTTACTACTGAACATGTTAACTCATTCGCTGCCAGCCGTTTCCTGATTAGTAAAGCCCTCAGCGTTTCTCAAAGTTTTTACTGTTTTTTTAAGAGTCACAGAACGTTGCTCGCTAGGATGATGTCGACGCCAAAACAACCAAAACAAAGCGGAGACTCACCTCTTACATCAGGAAGATTCCGTGTGTTTCGAGCTTGATCCATTCTTTCATTATCCGTTGTTGAATTGTGATTGGCAGAAGCTTTTCCGGTTCACGCCTCACTTTTTTTTTACAGCAAAGGCCCAAAACGATCTCCTATCACATGGATTCTCTGCTTCCTGATCACGTGACATGTGAGATATGCGGAAGAAGATCGACTTTAGAGCTGAGATGTTTGTTCTCATGGTGCGGGGGCTCGTTCCGATGGCCACATAGTCAAAAAATGCAAATTGCAAAAATGTGAATGGTTGGATTTAAAATGACGAATTTAGTCATCAATGGCAGTGAATGAGTTAATGAAATACATAAAATTTTACTGATCATAGTTTAACTATGGATATATTGAGATTATAGCATGTTGTTTTACACGCTATTGAACTGTTTTCTAATCATGTTTTGTTGTTAAATAATGTAAAGGAAGGGGAGAGAAAATGTTTCCCTAGTAGTTTTTTATTAAGTAATTTAGTTAGTGACCTTTGTGGGATATGTGGGGCCTTTTTAATCTGTAAAGCATTTTGAGTGACATTTTTTTGTATGAAAAGCGCTTTATAAATAAAGTTTGATTTGATTTGAATTTTCCTGTTTAATGCAATTAATCGATTAATCGAGTCGAGACCCCATACGATTCATCGATAATAAAAATAATCGTTTTTTGCAGCCCTTGAGCCAGTTGAGGTGGTTCGGGCATTTGGTCAGGATGCTTCGTAGATGCCTCCCTTGGGAGGGGTTTTGGCCATGTCCTACTGGACTACCCGGAGTAAATACATCTCTAGGTTGGCCAGGGAACGCCTGGGTGTCCCAGCTGAGGAGCTGGCAGGCTTGGCCGGGGTGATGAGATGCTGCCCTCGCGACCCGGACCCCGGATAAGCAGAGGAAGGTGAGGTGAGTTAAACCTTGTAAACGTCACCACAAGCCTGTTTGTTTTAAACCACTGACACAACAAATTTACTCTATCCAAAAACACCACCTTTAGTAGCTGCCAGACAGTAAAACTGAGATAAAAATCATGAAATAAGACTTTATGAACCTTTCCTAATTCATCTCCTTTAGAGGAAGTAAGTCCTTCGTTTTCTGGGCCGCTTACCGTCCGCTCTGCTCTTGTCTCATTAAACAGACTGAAATATGATGACATTTAACAAGTTGCCATGGCATTAAAAAAACTCCTCCACAGGTCAAGGCAGACAGTACAAGTGAAGGTCAGCTACGTACTTCCAATCGCCGCCACACATGCATCAACTCTCATGGATTTTAGAAAAACTATTGTCACAAGTTTCAACTATAAAGGGAACATTTTACAGCAAATATATTTTTGTCTGACATGCATGTTTTGGCCTGTGGGACCTTCTCAGTGTCCACCCTGGTACTGGGAAATCAGGGTTCAAATCCTGGTCGGGTCATACCAAAGACTTGCTCCCATCTTCAGACTCAGCTTTAACCCTCCCACTGTCCTAATGGGTGTGACCCCGTGAGGAAAGTTGACCATTGAGCAGGGTTGATGGTTTATCCCTTGGGACCACGTGGCAGGGGTGTGGAGTGAGCACCGCCTCACCCCTGCCACGTGGACCTCAACGAATAAACCATCAACCCAGCTCAATGGTCAACTTTCCTTGCGGGGTCACCCATAAAGACAGTGGGAGGGTTAAGGGGTTGGATTGGTGGGTTAAACTACCAAACAGTTCTTGAGCGCAGCCACAGCAGCAGCTCACCGCCCCCCATGGGGATGGGTCAAATGCGGAGATGAATTTCACCAGTGTGTGATGAATTAAAGGGACTTTAACTTTAACATGACACTGGAGCACTTGGAAAAAAACATGCATGTGGAGAACATGCTAACCACATGCAGAGAGACTGCAGCTGGGTTTTGGACCTGCAACCTTCTTTCTGCAGGGCACCACTGCTAACTACTGTACCACCGGCCCTTGGTATGATAAAGTTATCTAAGATTATTCAAACCAATTAGATGTTGGATTCTGTAATTTTTCAACAATTAAAATACTTAATTTTGAGATTTTTTTATTACCCACCCCCCAAAAATCTCAATTTTCACAAGAAAAAAAAAAACCCTGTAAAATCTCAATTCCAAAATGTCCCAAGGTTGAAACTAGGGATGAGCGAGTACACCACTATCTGTATCTGTTCAACCATCTAAATTATCTGTATCTGTACTCGGAGTGGGCGTGGCCTAACCCGGAAGTGGGTGTAGTTTAACCGGAAGTGGGTGTGGTTTAATGCAATTAATCAATACGTTATTTTAAGTCTGATCAGAAGTTGCTATGTGTATTGTTTATTTGAAAACTATTTGCAGAGCAGCCTCAGAGTTGAGATTAAATGTTTTTGATCACAATAGTAAAGGAACTATTACAGAACAAGTTTTTCTATTAAATCAGAACATTAATATTTAAGTGCATGAATTAAGAGAGAGAGAAGAAAAGACCTTTTCTATAGCGCCTCTCAAGATAAAAATCATGAGGCGCTTCACAAAAACAAAACATGTAAAATAGAAAAAAGAATTGAGAAAATGATTCAAATATATTTTAAATGAGCAAAAAATAGACAATTGTGATTAAAAAATGTAAAGAAAGAGAGAGAGAGTGAATAGGAAAGAGGGAGTGGATCCTGAGGAAGAGGAGAGAGAGGAAAAAAAAACCTGACCGGAGAGGAGGCAGTGACTGATTGACGCAGCACGAGCCGTTTTCAGCTCTGTCTTGTCAAATGCACCACGTACGTTACGAAAAAAGTAACTTTAAAGTAACTTTAAAATAGAAGCAAACTGAAGAAAACAGGGAGTACTGAAGAAACGTGAACAGTGAAGCAAGCACAGAGAGATCCGTTACTGTCTGTGTGTGTGTGCATGGATGGACCAGACGCGGACTGAGATGTGAGCTCCCACTGCAGAGTTTTGCTTGTTGGGAGGGGCGGGCGCTCTATTTGACTGGCCAATCACAGAGCGTGAAGACAGTCAGTTACCCAATGAGGATTTTCCTTCAGCACGATTACAGATATTTACGAGTTTTACTCGTTTCATGCTCGTACTCGTCAAAAATGCTTTATCCGTACCGGCTCATCCCTAGTTGAAACTATTTAGAGAAATTTGAGAATTCCATCCATCTATTATCATCTGCTTATTCTGAGTCGAGTCGTGGGGGCAGTAGCTTAAGTCGAGAGGTCCAGACTTCCCTCTCCCCAGCCTCTTGGGCCAGCTCTTCTGGGGGGATCCCAAGGCGTTCCCTGTCCAGATGAGAGACATAGTCCCTCCAACGTGTCCTGGGTCTCCCTTAAGGCCTGCTCCCGGCTGGACGTGCCTGGAAAACCTCACCAGGGAGGCATCCTGACCAGATGCCCGAGCCACCTCAACTGGCTCCTATCGATGTTGAAATTTGAGAATTTCCAGTTGGAAATACTCAAGTTGTATAAAAAAGTGGGTCATGTGAAGCGTTTGATGTACTCCAAATATTTTTGCTGCAATTTAGCAATTAGGTGACCGACATGTCTCAAAATACTTGCTAATTATTTGCAATTTGTTCACCAATACCTACCGAAGTTATCTCACAAATTGTGACTCAACTGAAAAGCATTTAAGAATTTCTATTAGTTTTAAACATCCCTGCAACTATTTAAAGAAAGAATTTATCAACGCATTAAGGACTTCAGCAGTGACCTGTAGCTCTGAGAGGATCAGGAACCAGTTTAGAGACTGAAGTTTTTCTCCAACAATCAGTCTTTGAATAACGCACCTTTGTCTTCAAAAGACTTTTTAAAATGTCTGAAATTTCCTTTTTAACTTCTTTTAATGTATAAAATTCCATTTGGTTAAAAATCAGAAAGTCACACGCAATGTGATGACTGCCAATGTTTTCGTCTACTTTTAAGTTTTTCAAACAATTATATTTAGTGTTTTCTCATTGCCTGTGGATCCTCGATGCAATATTAATAGTAATTTATGAATGGTGACATATTTGTCGTCAGATGAATACTGAACAGGAAGACCGACTGAGATAAAAGAAGAGAGGAATTGTTCCTCCCTTGCAGCAGACCACCCGGCGGTGCGGTATTTAATGGGAAACAAGAATCACATAGAGGAGTAGGATTATGCTTTGATGGTTGACAGGGCCATTGTTCATTAGCTAACTCTCTTTGGCGACTATCTGCTTTCAAAGAAAAGAGCAAATTATGCAAAGCACTCAAGGAGCCTCAGAACCAGGGAAGCACTTGGTAGAGCACCGTATTTGTACAAAATACAGCACTTCTACTTTATTTAATTTTCTTTTAGTTTTGGTTTCATACAAATCACCAGAAAAGCACATTTCACTACAATTAGGACATCAAATGACAAAAGGGAACATTTAAAAGAGAGACTGATTACTGAAGAAAAAAACAACAAAGAAATGTGTAGAGTAGACAAAGAAATGCTTTTAACCCTTTTATGGACTATTGTGATATTTTCTCAAACTTTGGGTCTTAAAACATCCAGGTGGAGTATCAGGATTAGTAACTTCATCAGAATTCTGCCATATCCAGTTATATACATGTCTACTGCCCCCTGCTGGAGGATCTACAGCTGGCAAGGGCCAATTTTATTTCTTAAATGCTAGTATTTTGTTGCTGGTATTACCAGCTCTTTCTACTCTTTCTACTTATGCCACGATCCACAGATTTCCCTCTTTCCTATTTTTTCTCTCCCTTTCCCTACATAATTTTATTTTCTACACAATTTTTTTCTCTAATTTTAAACATATTTTCTAGGGATGAGCGAGTACACCACTATCTGTATCTGTATCTGTTCAACCATCTAAATTATCTGTATCTGTACTCTGAATGGGCGTGGTATAACCATAAGTGGGTGTGGTTTACATCAATATATTATTTTAAGTCTGAAATTGATATGGATTGATCAGAAGTTGCTATGTGTATTGTTTATTTGAAAACTATTTACAGAGCATCCTCAGAATTGAGATTAAATATTTTTGATCACAATAGTAAAGGAACTATTACAGAACAAGTGTTTCAATAAAATCAGAACATTAATATTTAAGTGCATGAATTAATACATCTGAACTCATGCTGTAGGAACTAGGAAACATGAAATGCTAGAACCAGACACAACTTTATATATTTTTTATTTTAATTTGATTAAACTGATTTTTTTTCTTAACGTTCTTGGCATTTTCCCACACAAAGTTAAACAAAACAATGTTGATTACGGTGTGTGTGTGAGAGAGATTGAGAGGGAGAGAGAGTGAGTTAAAAACATTTTAAAAAACCCGACCGGAGCGGAGGCAGTGACTGACGCAGCACGTCAGCTCTGTCTTGTCAAATGCATCATGTAAGTTATGAAAAAAGTAACTTTAAATATTCAACCGAAAAAGAGGCGAGCTGAAGAAAACCTAGGGAGCACTGAAGAAACGTGAGCAACAGTGAAGCAAGCACAGCAAGATCTGTTACTATCTGTGTGTGTGCGTGGATTGAGCTCCTGGCTGCAGTTTTGTGTGTAGGGAGGGGCGGGCGCTCTATGCGATTGGCCAGTCACAGAGCGTGAAGACAGTCAGTTACCCAATGAGGATTTTCCTTCAGCACGATTACAGATATTTACGAGTTTTACTCGTTTCATGCTCGTATTCGTCAAAAATGCTTTATCTGTACCGGATACTCGTCTGAAACGAGTATCTGGCTCATCCCTAATATTTTCAAATCATTTTTTCAAATCTTTTTAAACTTTAATTTTTTTGTGAAGCATCTCGTGATTTTTATCTTGAGAGGAGTTATATAAAAGACAGTTTTTTCTTTTCTTTACTATGGCTGTCAATTTACTATCATATGCATTATTATATTGCATGAGTGTCCATAGTTAAATTGTGATTAAACACAAATACCTGAAAGATTATAAAATGACCATAGCATAGTATTCTCCATGTGCCCAATGCTTTTATAAGCATAGGGACAGACAAAGGTACCTTTTTATGCAAAAGTATGTGTACTGTTGCTGCAAACCAAAACAATGACAAACACTGTCTAGAAAATTATATTTAAAAAGGTACTGCATGCTTGAAGAATACGCAAAAAGTACATCTACGCTAGTACTCTCAAACAATATAGCTCACAACACAGAGGAAAATCTGGGCTCACTTATGTGTCCCTTTTACCTGTGACTCATTGTGGATCTACGAACAATCGTCAGACCGACATCCTCCATGGTACCAATTAGCCCGTCGTTTGTGTCCCTACAGGTACCGTTCGTCCACACGAAGCCTGTCAAAGCTTATGCTATCCGGTTGAGGAAAAGATTCAGTCATAAAACATGGGTTTGCATTTTGGTGAAATTTAAAATTGGCAGCTTTTTCTTTAACTCCATCATCTGGAAGATAATATATAGCTAAAAGGCCAGGAAAGTTCTCATGTCTTTTACAAACTTCTAATCATCTTTCATTTGTTTTAAGGTATTTTATAATTACATGACTTTGTTTTTATCTTTAATTTGATGATGTTATTATTTGTTTTGACTATGTGAAGCACTTTGTGATTTTCTGTCTGAGAGCTATATAAATAAAATTTACTTCCTTCCTCACTTATTGCAGTTGATGTTTGGAATCGACACTGTATCCATTTTAGCCCCATCTCAAATAATCTCATTGGTTAAAACATGGGGCTGTCTTTATGTTCACAGCCCTTTTCAAACACAAACAACAAAAATGCATTGACACGTGATGATACAATCTGTAGGTATTAAGTAAATATAAATTGTTAACTGAGTAACACCTCAACTTTATTCTGCTCAACTATTAAAGAGACAATATGTGGTTTTTACAGTTAATCTTTGGAAGTATCCATTGAAGTGTTGAAAATTAATGAAATGATAAACAGTTTATGAAAAATATTAGCGGCTTTGTAACATATTAGACAATGCCATTTTAGACGCCATGTTTCCTTCTACAGGAGCCCATGAGGACAAAATGCATTTACTGATTAGTCACAAGCGGTTAAAACCATTCACCATTCACTCGTTGCCAGTGATGAACGGGAGTCTGATGTGCTCGTCAGTCTGCTGGAGGTTGAGCTTCCAGGAATTTTTGACCCTAATGGCCATCCATTGGTAAGGCCTTACTCGAACAGAAAAATAGTGCTTGCTCGCAATGATTTAGGTATATACTGCCCTTTATCACCAGGAAAAATATGCATTGTCACTTTAAGTAAAATCCAAAGTTACAAAGTACTTTCTACTGAAGCTCAAAAGACGGTAAGTACACATACCGTATTGACTCGAATATAGGACGAGGTATCTTTCATTGAAAATGTTTTTTTAAATGTGGGGCCGGTATAATCGGGGTTATAAGCACTGACACATGCTGATTTTTGTCTGGGGTCATTGAACGCCCGTAACAGCAGAGGGCACCAGACTGCGTGTTTTCAACAGGAAGAAAAAAATGGAGACGAGAGGTTCGGAGCGGACTGGACCAAAAGTGGGGCAAGTTAACACACTAAAGCAGAGTTATGCGAATTTTAAGATGACGGTATTGGATGGCAGTGAGGAATGGATGATGTTCAATGGGAGGAACCGACAGGTGTAATGATCTGATGGTACATCCCGCAGCAGCATGAGAGTGAGTGAGTACAGCGAGGCAGAGGACGTTTGTGAATAAAAGCCTCATTTGACTTTTGATTTCACATGTCAGCAAAGTTCTGATAGTTTGCATTGAAATTGTATTTTTTTCTCAGTATTTATCCTCAAATTTTCAATAAAAATAGTTGATTTAAAAAGTGATTTTTTTTCTCTTTTCCTTAAGATTAGTCTTGGAAAGGGGAGTCGTCTTATAATTGGGGTCGTCCTTCTGTATATTCGGGTCAATATGGTATATAATAACTTTAGCTTCTAATTTTTTCCACTGCTTTTAGCTGATACATGTAAGATATATTAGATAATATATATATACACGTTTCATGGGGATCCAAAAGAGGCTGCACATGACAGCTGTTGGCGTCAGTCCCCAGCAGCAATAAAGCATCTCCTCAATGACATTGGGCAGGATGACTCGACATCTAGGTGACCACAGAAATGGACCGGCAGTGGCGATTTACCATCTGCACCAAATGACAACACTCTAAAGTGTCCTGATGGAGCATCTCGAGGAGCAGTTATGGAGCTCGGTGCCCATTCAGCCCTCATGGGTCAAACCATCCAGACAGAGCCGAACAAAGAGGAATGTGTGACATTCCGGTGAGAAATGCACCCTGGCAGAAAATGGGCCTAATTAGCTTCCGTCTGTGGACTACAGGGTACAATGACATGCAGGTTTTTTTCCCCTTCTTTTTTGAAGGTGTGGTGCTTAACCTTATTATAGCTCTATGGGTTGTAATTCAATGTGGTCATTATCTCAGCAGAGGTTTAAGTCTGAGATCTGACAGATGGGCCCTTATTATCTGTTATTTGGCTTCATTTGTCTCCGGGGGACTATGTTACACAGTTACAGGTGGACCACCAACAAAAACCTGCTTGAGATTTGAGCAACTATCTAGTATCTTATAGTCACTCAATGCTGTTTGAAAAATGTAAATCTTTTGCAAATTTGTAATATTATTATAAGTCAATTTTGTTAAATGTGCAATAAAAAGCATCTGCAATAACCACTTTTGTTTCTCTGACTTCGTGTCACATAGGGCTTTGGTGAGTTTAGATAAATAGAAGTAAACCTTTTAAAGGTATATTCACCTGAAACACTTTTCCTCTGCAAGATTGCAGGAGAGAAAGGTGTATACCGTAAATCCTCTAATATTGGCCTGTATTCAATTAACGGCCGGCTATCACATTTTGGCCGGTGTCTGAGCCGGCAGAGGTGAATAATGGCCGTTTTTTTTATTGTGGCCGGGTGGAATGTGGTAACAAGCAAGTACGGGGGTGGGGGGTTGTGTCATCCGTCTCACTTTTGATTTGCCAGTGATAGGCCGTGAGGGTAACTTTAACCGTGCGGAGACGAAAAGGAGGCGAAAATTTGATATCAAGTTCAAAGAGAACATGCTAATTATGCTGCAGAACACTCTGGGGAGCAGTAGGGGTTGTATGAACTTGTCACTAGTCGACTTCACTGCTCTATAGTGACTTTTTATGCCTGTCATCGACTAGTCGCTGTCACGTGATAATGACCGGCAGGATGCAGTCCTCGGAAAAGACAGCAGCCTGCTGTCAGCAGGTGACGAGCTCCTGCGCGTCGGGAGGCAACGCGCTGTGCCAGAGCGTCGGTACTGACACCCGCCGTAAAACGGACATTTAACCAAATTGTGACGTTTACCCTCTTGCAATTTAACCTTCCCCTCACCCCATCCTAACCTTAACCAGCTTGCGCATGCAAAGCTCTGATTGTTGACGCGCTCCAGACATCTGCGTCCTGAGCATGGCCACAGTAACATTATCAAATCAGGTGTCACCACCTCAAAAACTAATTTAACACGTGATCGTTCATGTCGGCTCGTTTCCTTTTATGTTTTCTGTCTTTTATTCTTTTATTTGCGCCTGATGTGTTTCGCTGCTGTGGAGCGGAGCGCATCACCTGTTTTGTCCTCCGGTGACGCACCTCACTGATGCAGCCGGCGAGCAGCGCGCACCCCGCTGTTTTTGCGGTCGGTAGATCTTTTAGAACTGCAGTTCAAAGGTAACTCATAAGGTGAATATATATGAACCCAGGTAGCAGTTTTTCTTTAGGATTGAGAGGAGATGCAGGAAGATAATAAACAGAGACAGGACAGAAAAATAGTCAAATACAAACAAGTTAGTTTTTGTACCTGGTGGTTGCAACAAACAGACACCACTGAAGGTAATCAGAAGTGAGGAACAGAAAATGAAATAATTATTTTAGTGTTTAGAGCAGCAGCAACTCTGAGAGGCTGCAGGCGCATCAGTGAGTTTGCGGCTGCTGCGCAGGGGGAGGGGGGGAGGGCTGAAGCAGAAACTACCATTGTTAAAAGAAATGTGTTTAACTTTGAAAATGTGGGCGCAATTTTAATTGTCAAAAACTCCAGCGAACCATTAGTTCATTTTGCTCAAATAGAAATAGAGGCCTTCCTCTATTTCTGGTCCTCCTTCCAATAAAGGCCTGGAGCTTGAGTAAAATACAGGCCCAGGCCTGTATTAGGGGATTTACGGTAATAATTTGTGAAAAGATTTTGTTCTATGAATACGGTTTAGAGGCTGAAAAGGTTTTTCAACAACATTATGTGCTGAAAAATGGGGCATAGTTACATTTTGGAATTTTGTTTTGTGAGAAATGAGAGAGCCTATTTCAATGCAGTGTCTATGAGATCACATGGTTTATTTTCATTCATATATGCAAATAACTGTAGTTTGGGGAAAAGTGGAAACAAACAGATGACTGAGATGATGACTCATTTTGAGCTTCAGCCTCGTTTCCAAAGAAAGTTGAATAGTTTATGTGATCTCTACTAAAGAAAGATCCCTTCCATTCCAAGCGCTGCATGATGAAAACGTCATGGGAAGAATAAAATTTAGACTAGCGAAGCTAAAAGGTCCTGGAGAGGTTTGTGGTAGCCGCTTCATGTGTGACAAATTGAGTTGATGAATCTTGGGTTTGCCATCTTGACACACAATCGAGAAAGTAAAAAACAGTTAAGCTGAACCTTGACCTGACCAATCAAGCCAATCACATATCATAA
This sequence comes from Nothobranchius furzeri, assembly GCF_043380555.1. Taxonomy (NCBI): domain Eukaryota; kingdom Metazoa; phylum Chordata; class Actinopteri; order Cyprinodontiformes; family Nothobranchiidae; genus Nothobranchius; species Nothobranchius furzeri. The sequence goes on along the minus strand of NC_091741.1, from coordinate 42,542,912 downwards.
TACAACCACCACAGGTGTTTTAAATTCCTTCATAAAAACAAATTTTCAATCTTTTTGGGTATTTTGCTATTATGTGCTTTTCTTGAATATTCAGAGCTGTTTACACATAAACATTGTGAGTTTGCGTAACAATATGAATACCAACATTTAAATAGGTGAGGCATTTTTTTATTTTACCAAACAAAGACACTGCTGTCCTGTATTATTTATTTTCAAACTAGAATTTATTTATCATAAAACAACAGTTAATTGCCTCCCTAAAAGTAATAAAATTGTTTAAAATAGTTTATTTCTTCTGTTTTCTTGCTCCATGCAGACCAATGGTTTGGCAATTCTGACAAAATGAGAAATATTCCCCCAGATGTGCCATACCATACCAAACCGTACCATACAATACCATACTGTGACGTACCATACCATACCTTTCCATACCATACAATACTATACCGTACCATACAATTTTTATTTCTAAAGCACATTAAAAACACAGCATGAGAGCCGACTGAAGTGCTGTACAATAAAAGCAAGCTTAAGATACAGTAAAAAAGAATAGATTAAACCGAAGAACAATAAAACACAGAGCAAGAGGAAGACAATCAATGGCCAAATACCAAGTCATAGAAGTGGGTCTTCAATAGTGACTTGAAGTGAATGAGAGACGGTGTCTGTCTGACAGAAAGGGTAAAAGAGCATTCAAAAGTGTGAAGGCCGCAAACACAAAGGCCCGCTCCCCTCGCGGTGTAAATCATGGTGGGTGTGCGAAGTAACAGGAGCTCAGCAGACCACAGGGTGCGCGCCGGGACGAAGGGGTGGTCAGGTCCGACAAATAAACCAGGGCAAGACCATTTAGGGCTTTAAAGGCAAATGTCAGGACCTAGAACCCGGATGTGAGGTGTTTTTAAATACAAGCTCTGATGCAAAAGTCTCACGTTCTAGTCCTTTATCTTTAGGTCCAACATGGCTTCTTCAAACAACAGCAGCGTCAGCCACAGCAGCAGACTGTGTATTGGCTATTCAGCCTTTCAAATTTAATCTTTCCCATAAATTGTGTTTTATATCCTGCGCTAGTGAGCATGTCCCTAAATTCTGAGGATACGGTGAAGTTCCTTTGACTTATGATCACGTTAGATTTCTGAGTCTGGATTTCTGGATCAAATAACAAGCAGAAGAAGAAAAGAAAGATTTCTCTCTACTTTTGTTTCCGACTTCAAGCTCATCGTCTAACACGAGTGGAAAACACGTCACTTTATGTCAGCAGTAAAAAGGAACCAGACCTCTATCTTTTACGTCTCCTCATTGCTAAAGCAGCTCCTACTTTGTAGTGTTGTAAATAAGCTGCCTTCTGGACTGCTGAGGCTGAAAGGAGTGGAAGATAATGTCCTAGATTTTGCAAAGCATGAATTATGCTGGGAGGACAACATCGACAAAACACTCAGCCTCGTTTCACCCTGGCTGCTTCTTCCTTACCATATGTGTCCCCTTTTCCCTTCAGAGAAATGAGCTCATGGAAAACCTGAAACGTGACGTTCGACTGGTAACTGCGATGGCAGCGTACTGTACGGTGAGGTAGACGGGGAAGAGAAGCATCTCTGGAAACTGGGGACCGGTCCTTGTGGGGATGCAAATGAAGTCCATTTTAAGCATGCATGCAAACACACACTGGCATCTCTGTGTCAACAAGAGCAGCTAGAGTAATAAACCATGAAGAAAAAGGGAGCTGAGAAATAAGTGAGGCTTTGACAACACCACCGTATCACCATCAGCTCTAGCTAGACGGGAAAAGGAAAGGAAACAGGAGGACGAATTATCAAGGGGGAAATTTTTAACAAGTGTTAAAGAAACAGATGCGTGTACAATTAGGAAGATGGGGGGTTGTTTTCATGTGTCTTTGTGACAGTGAAAAGCTAGACGTCAAAGATTTAGGAATAAAGGATGTGAGGAAAAAAAGGAATTGAATTGTTTTGGAAAAGCGAGAGGAAAGAAGAAAGAGCATCAAAAAAGGGAAGCATCCATCACTGAAAGCATATCACCTATGCATATCCAATGGGCAGCATGCATGAATCATGATTTTGATGATGAGTCATCATAGCAAAAACGAAAAGCCAAACGCAGTCATGCTGCATTAATGAGAAAACCCAACAGGCGGGGGTTAAGAGGGGGCTCGGCGACCCCTGCTGAGGCTTGTCGACACGGCGTTCCGAGAGTGCTGGATCCTCATCTGCAATGACAGCGCTCATATAGAAGTCATTACACAAACATTTCCTGTGGGGCTGACCACACAGGGAGCGCTGAAGATCAATCTGAGCTTTGCCCGTGATCCCTGCAGGAGACGGCTCGTCAAGAGAAGAGCAGCGGATGAAAAACACACGTAGAGAGAAACTTGTAACTCTGAGATCCTACCAGAGACGGCGGCATCAAAACAGGTTTTATGTAATCAAAACAAAAAAAGAATGGAAATGTGACAGCTTCCTATGTCTAAAAATAACACAGCTACTGTATGATGAGAGGATTCCTTCTCCTCAGGATGAACGGTAATTACACAACCACTCAAAAAATAAAGTTTGATCAGACACATCCTGACAGACGAGATCATCGAAAATACATCGTTTTATCTGTTTATAATGAATAAAATCTAGTTTATAAAACATTCATTTAGCTTTTTACAGATTTCACTAAACACTTGATCATTCTCTTTCATCAATAAACAAAGATTCGTCCTTTTAGGCACCGAATCTGTATCACTTATCTAGACCGCGGGAGTCCAAAGAGCGGCCTGCAGGCCTGCCAACACTGGTGATTAAAGCAGATGGACCAATGGGAGGCCAGCGGAGGGCGTGCGTTCACTACACAGGGCAAATTTCTACTTCACAAGTTGCGCGAAATAAACTAAAACATCTGAAAAACGTCACCTCACATCTGTTACATTATGAGAGACAGAAGTAGCTGAAGAGTTTGATGTATAATATGTGTATGATGTGTAAAAGTTGTGTCATTAACTCATGTCGTCATTTGCAATTTTTTACTGTGTGGGCATCGGAACGAGCCCCCGCGCCATGAGAACAAACATCTCAGCTCTAAAGCCGATCTTCATCCGCGTACGTCACACGTCACATGATCAGGAAGCAGAAAATCCATGTGTTAGGAGATCGTTTTGGGACGCTGCTGTAAAAAAAGTGAGGCGCGAACCGGAAAAGCTTCTGCCGATCACAAATTCAACAACGGATTATGAAAGAATGGATAACGCTCGAAATGCGCGGATTCTTCCTGATGTAGGAGGTGAGTCTACTCTTTGTTTTGGTAGTTTTGGCGTCGATATCATCCTAGTGTACAACGTTCGGTGACTCTTAAAAAAACTGTAAAAACGGCGAGAAACGCTGGCAGCGAAGGGCCTTACCGATCAGGAAACGGCTGGCAGCGAATGAGTTAGTGACTGAAAACAAATACAGATATTTTCTGATAATACATTTTAATGTCAATATTGGACAATATTAACAGTGGACCGACAATATCGAACAACCCTGAAGGGTGGTGTCCGTCTCCACTGCTTTCATTCTGATGGAACAACATCCTGCAACAACACTGGATGTGTGTGGCCTGAGTTTTCAGATGAAATTCATTCTTAAAGGGACTTTATGGAGTTTTGAATTTTTATGCTCACGATTGCCCCCTCAGGCCAAAAGCGTAATGGCAGCTTCACCAGTAGGCTCGTGCACGAGGCGCGCATGCTGTACGTGTACACTCCTTAACGAAAATAACATCTGAGACAGTCCCATGTGTGTGTGTGTGTGTGTGTGTGTGGTGTGTGTGTGTGTGGCCCAGAGGACAGAAGAATGCACAGCTAATTAATTAAATAATTTGGTTCTGTACCTTTCTCTTCAGCACAGCTGACAAAGGTTTGACCCCGGGTTTCCACGGGAGCCGTCAGCAGCACATTACTGCAGCAGTACGTCTTGCTCGCGTAAGCTGCTGCTTGGCCCTTCCCACGAGACGCGAATCAGCAGGGGAGCAGCTGTCACCGACAGAGCACGAAGTCTCACGAGTGACTTCGTCAGTAAACACAACAACAAGCAGGAGAAAACTACAACATGGCTCCAAAATGTTTGTTTTTATGTTCTGTCCGTTTTATAATCGCCAATACGGACCTGAAAAACAAAGGAGACCGCTAGCTAGGTGATAACTTCTCACGGGGCCGCACAGTTAGTAACCTTTTTTAAAGTAAAGCGACCGGAAGGCAGTACGTTCTTTATTCTGAAAATCTCGGGAGCTTCTCTCCATTTCCGCGTCCGATTTCCTGTCTTTCCTTCCCCAAAAATGTCGAACTTGACCCGTTTCAGAGGCGTCGCGCGTAGAAAATAGAACCGGCGCGTAAAGGCCGCGACATGCTGCTCCTGAGACGCGGCCGACTCGCGCTGCTGCCGGCTGCCGACGGCTCCAGTGGAAAAGGTTCTGTTGACCACAGCGGTTCCTATCAGCAGCTATGACGTGCTGCTGCAGTAACGTGCTGCTGACGGCTCCCGTGGAAAGCCGGGGTGAGATGGGTCAGTCCTCCTGCATGCTCAGATCATTCCCTTCCCTTGCTTGAAAAATTGTTCCAAAATTAAAGTTGAACCCACATCTTTTTTATCTGTGAATTCAATGCCGTTCGGCGAGTCTCAAATAAAAATTTGGTCATCTTACTGTAAAAAAAAAATCCCATTAATGTAAAAAAGAAACTCTAAATAAATTATGTTCGCATCCAGAATTGAACCCCGGTCCTCTGCATGAAAGTCTGACGTCTTACTAGACGAGCTAAAGCGCCAATGACGTACTTTGTATCTAACATTTATATCCTTGATGACAGCTGAAACAACGTTCAAAGAACGATTCGGAGGGCAATGCCTGAGCGTGAACACTCAAGAAGCAGCCTGCTCGACCCGAGCAGCTCTCTTTTTCTGTAATTTTACAGAAAAACAGGCAATCACAGTAAAAATGCCAGGGCTCATTCTACAGGACCAGGGCATTGCCGGAGAATGTATGAAGAAGAAATTTATTATTTCTATACATGTTTTGACTGTCAAACTTCCATAATGCCCCTTTAAATAGTGCAAACACTATCATCCTCCCTGTATTGACATATGTTGTATCGATAGATTCTTGCCTTTACACACCCCTTTACTCATAAAGCACACTAAAAACAGCTGTGCTGCCAAAATAAAGACTGCTTAAACTGCAATTAACTGCGTTAAATGGGAGTTCTCTCCTCCAAAACAGAAACATCAAACGTTCCTCAGCTACAAAATGAACGGACGCTGTACAAACAGAAGGGAAGAAAGGCTGCAGCTGCAAGTGAAGGACTTTAATAACTCGAGAAGGATGAGTACCCAGCCTTTCACTGGTGTTTGTTTTCTAACATCCTCTGACATATCTACTCACTACAGCCACTCAAAACTTCTGCTTCACTATTTCTGATGGCTCGCCCGGCTCCTCTGCTGCACACCTGCCAACTCCCAGAAACTTTTGACAATAACTTCTCCTTTACACACCATGTCAGTCAAATCATCAGAGCTGCCTTTTCCACCTGGAAATGTCTTGGTCCATCACTTCTCCTCTCTGCTGCAGAAACTATACATTTATAACATCCAGAATGGACGACTGAAAAAGTCTTTTTGAACGTATATCACACCAAAGAAACATAGTAAACGTTTACGTGCACATTTTTAATAACTAATGGATACACAGCTTTTACAATTCAGTATCATTACACAAAATACAACAATATTGATATTTTCTTACATTCCTTCTTTTATTAATGTAAGGTATCGGGTATAACAGCGATATTATTATTTTCATATCGGTGCATCCCTGATATAAAAGCATGAATAAGTATTTAAGCTAAACATCAAAGATTGACGTGTTGGAGAAACATGCAACAATAACTGTGGTGAACAAAGTAAAACAAGAGGCCCTCGTTCTCTTATGTATTCTGATCCTTACTTTGCAGTCCAAGCTTCATTTACAGAGAAAACTCCAGGGGAAGGTTGGCTCTTTGTAGAAAACAGCCCTTGAGGGGAGCACAGGAGGTAAGGTGGAGGATCACAAGGTGAGAAAGCAAAAAAATAACAATTTAATAAGCCCCTAGCTCGGGATGAAAGGCAGCAAAGAGAGGCAGGGAGCTGCTTGTAAGAGCGCTGCACGGCTGAATGGAGCCTGACAGCTCTAAATGAATGTTAGCCTTGGCTTGGTCTCAGAGCTGAAGGTCTACATCTCATCACCTGAATTATTCACCTCCTGGGCAACTGATTCACCCCTCAGCTTCGGTGTGATATAGGCTGACCGTGTCGCTGCCACAGCGACTGTCTCATCACCATCGGTATTAGAGTTGTTGGTCAGGAAAGTTAAAGGCCACGGGAGCAAAAATATGACTTTTCCAGAACAAAACCCAGACAGAACTGATTTCTAAGTGCAACACTTTCACTCAGATGGATTACATTTTTCTGCCATGCAACTTACAGCCCAGAAAATGATAACAATTCTTTCTAGATGAGCTGTTTTACAGATGTCACGAACAATCTGGTTCCGGTAAAAAAAAAAAAAGTAATTCTGCCTTTGATCATGAAATAAATATCAATAACATTAAAATGTAATTCATGGTCAAATGCTTTGATGAAAATATCAGCATCAATGTCTAGCTGCCATTATAAATGTTCATACCAAGGGTAACTCGAAACACCTTCATGTCCGAAGCAAAAAGAAACTCGTTTTATATTAGGGCCCGACCGATATATCGCCCGGCCGATATTATCGGCCGACATTGGGTTCATTAACAGTATCGGCTATAGGCCAAAAAGACGGCCGATAGAGCCGATTTTGTGCTACCTGTCCAGCAGATGGTGCCAGCTTTATGAACTCATGTTGTGTGGCTCCACTCCTTTGAACTTTGAACACAAATGATTGTTTTGGAACATTTTTTTAATTTATTCTTTTTTATGTTTCTTATGTGCAATTATTTCCTGTCCAGGGTTAAAAAGTTCACCACGTTAACTAAACTCGTGTGTGTTGTTAGATTCCCCAGGGTTAGCCAAGTCAGAAAAAACATTTTGTAACCAGTTGTTTTAGCACGAAGCAATGGAAGGGAAGGCTTGCATTCACCTACATAAAAACACTACAATGTGTGTGAATTCACATACATCGTTTTATGCTAAACTAAGAAAACCAACTGCTGCCAGATGATATTGGGCTGGTTATAAAATGCTTTTTCTGACTTGTCTAACTCTGGGGAATCTTAACAAGACACAATTTTACTGAGCGGTGGAATATTCCTTTAAGTTAAAATGTATTTGTGGAAACCACAGTTTACAAGAAAAAACTTGAATTTTAGATTTATGCTGTGACTGAGTTTGTGTGTTCTGTTGTTTTTGAGATCTGCTAAATAAATCTTATTTGCATTACTTGGAAACCCTAGTGAGTTATGGAGACAGTTCTTTGGTGTGTAAGAGAGAAATAAGTTTGCATCAAAAAGGCAGAGAATGAAGGGTTTAAGCTTAAGAACATTTTTATTTCTTTTTTGTGAGGGAGATTTATCGGCCATTAGATCGGCGATCAGCCTTTGTTAAAATTTTTATATCGGTCCCAAAAAAAGCATATCGGTCGGGCCCTATTTAATATTTAAAAAGACATAATGAACATTGTAAAGGATATAAATGTTCATGTTAGTCATCAAGTCTAATGCTTAATGAAACCAATCGTCGCAGGTAGGGTTGTCACAGTGTGAAAATTTAACCTCACGGTTATTGTGACCAAAATTATCACGGTTTTCGGTATTATCGTGGTATCATTTTAAACGTGTTACATTTTCAGACAACTAAATAAACCCTGTATGTCAGGAAAATATTGTCCTCGGTTTGTGTCTAAATTTTGCTTAAAATGTGTTATTTTGTAATTATGTTGTTTATTTACATTTTCCCCCTTTAGTCTTTAAAATACCAATATTTGCCCATAATGTCTTATTTTTTGTCTGTTTGATGTCATCATTTTAAAAATATTAGATCAGATGATACTCAGTACTCAAGTAGCCTTCTAATCAGATACTTTTTTACTCTTACTTGAGTAATAAACCCTATATCAGGAAAATATCGTCCTCGGTTTGTGTCCTTCCAGTGAGCTTTGCAGATGTGGGAAAATGTCATCATGCAGTAATCATTGTTAAATTCATAATTATTCTCGGAGAGAGACCAACTCTCATCTGCCCCTGGGAGCCCCGTAATGCATAGCGTCATTTCAACATGGGGGTGTCCGCGACGCGGTTTATATGCAGGTAGCGGCGCTGCGGCTACTTTATATAGCCACTCGTTGCATTCTCCCTCAACCCAAATCTTCGGATCACGCATTTCAGCTAAAACGCTAACGTTAGCTTGCCTTGCGTTGACTGTAGAGTTGTGGATGATGGTCACGCAGATGTGTCATGAGATTTGAAGTGTTGCTGCCTTTCACAGACACTTTTTCTGCACGTGCTGCAAACAGGATAGCCGTCTTCTATCAGCTGTCCCTCGGCATTCTTCAAATATCCAAAAAGATGCCCGTACTTCCGACTTTGTCTTCTTTGAGGGATAATAAATGTCCTCCTGAGTGCTGCCGTCTCCTCCTTTGGCCATTATTTCAGCTTTAGCTTCAAGAAAGTTTTGGTTGTAAACAACAAAGCGCGCATGTGCCACCGGCAACTTCAGCAGATGATACAGTGGCTGGTAAGGGTCACCGCGCCTACACCGCAGCCACGGTAATCCACCGAGATAATATTTTTTTTTTAAAAACAAGACGGTTATTATTATTGTGAACTTTTTTACTGAAGTTTACCGCTACACCGGTTACCGTGACAACCCTAGTTGCAGGTGACCGATAACTAATAGAAAAGTTTTAAATGCTTTACATCTAGCAGTGTTTGCGAAGTAACGTCGGACATCATCAACATGTTTTAATATTGCCGCAGTATATCTTTAAATATCAGACATATTGACCGACGTGCTGCTTTCATAGGTAGTCTGTTTGAACAGAATTAGTCCTTTCCTGCTGTAGATTCTCCGCTACAACTCATCTGCCCTCCTACCTTGACGACTGAATTGTATTGAGCCACTACAGTGGTTCACAGGTGAGGTGGCAATAATAAAAAAAAATAAATAAAACTAATTCACCTTTTTAAGAAAACTTTGGATTGATCCTGCATCCAAGTGACAGTCGGATCCAGCCATGCAGAGCTGAGCTCAGCATTCTGACACGGGGTGCTTTCGGGCTGCTTGTGTGCAGTCACATTGCAGAATATGTGATGCCAACCAGGGCAAATTAATTCAAACTCCCCCAGCTCCAACTCTTCTGTGACTCGAGCAGAAAACTGACATGAACTCCGTTTTTAGAACTTTCTGGTCATTTATTTGCAGTATTTATACACAAAAAAATACTTTTCTGTTGATTATGAGCGCATGATTCAGCACAAAGGAACAAAGACGATAATCAAATTCACTGGGATATTTACTTGTAGCATAAGCAAGGCAGCTTTATTTGTACAGCACATTTCATACACAAAAGCGATTCAATGTTCTTTCCAGAAGCAAGATCAGCAAGAACATAAAACATTAAAATCAACAAGACAGCATAATAAAATAAAATACAAAATTATTATTACTAAATTAGAAACTCCTTTTGTCTCATTAATGGCATCATAGCCTGATAATCCTGTAATTCCATTCTAATATGTTGTAATGTGACGAAAACCATTTCTGGGCTTTATTAGGACATTGTTTAATATCCTAAACATTTTATTTTTTCTTCATTTCACTACGTAAGTCTGGAATAAGTGTAGCTTAAATGTGATTTTATTCTAACTACATAAAAATCACACGTGGTGATGTGAAACAAACGGCCTTTAAAACAGCTGGTAGTGCTCCATCGCTGGAAATAATTTTTGTTTTTGAATTTCATGGAAAAATTAAATGCTAGCTATGATTTTATAAAGATTTTTTTATGTCAGTTTGGATGCATGATAAAACAAGCGTCACAATAAGATGTCAGTGTTATTCTGCAGGACTAAAGGCTCTAAGAATGCAATCAAATGTGGATTTACTGTATTTATATAGTCATTCAATCAATCAATCAATCAATCAGATTTTATTTATAAAACGCTTTTCAAGCAAAGTGCTACTCAAAGTACTTTACAGAATTAAAATGACCCCAAATTCCCATAACAGTTTAAAAACATTAACAGACACACACACACACACACACACACACACACACACACACACACACACACACACACACACACAATTCAGTAAAAATTTATGTTCGACTGAGTCCAGATGAGCCAAGTAAGGCAAGGAAATGCCATCAGAGGAGCCGTCTGCCCCGGCAGCATCAGGTCTTCCACACTAAGCTCAGAGGAGGGGGAGCACAGACCCCCACCTCCACTAAAACACTACCCATAGAACACCCAGGAAGCAACTGTCGACCACCGGGGCGACCACCGCCCCCGGGGCAGAGGGCCCCTACAGAGAAAACACTTGATTAAAATGAGCAAAAATATGAAAATATTACAATAATATTATTATTGTCTAAATGCACTAACAATAATAATTATCATATTATTAATAATAATAATAATAATAATAATAATAATAATAATAATAATAATAATAATAATAATAATAATAAAGAAAGAACAATAATCTAAATCGAAATGCATGAAAAAAAGTTTTATTAGCCTACAAAACTTTTAAAAATGTTGACCTATGCTCTGGGTTTGGGGACATATGACATCATTAGGCTGTTTGGAAACATGACTCACCCTCAGAGCCTCAAAATATAAATGACATAAATTTCAAGTGATGCTAAAGATGATAGTGAACTTTGGTATTTGCAGCCGAAGGAATAACATCTTATGGTAAAACAAATTTACAAACTCAAATCTGCAACTCGCCTACAAGTTTTCTGAGGAATCTCTGCAAATATGACAGTTCTCCGTATAAACGGTTGGATTAGCTGCATCCTCTGTGTTTTCTTGCTGAAATCAAGCTATTTTGTAAGGCAAAATGCAAAAATGTTTCCTTCATAACTCCAATCAAGACTTAATTTTTCCACTTGTGTTTCATAATGAAAAGTTCTTATGAGATCAAAAAAACAAAATATACAACAGAAAAACCTTTATTTAAACAGAAAAGACAAATAATTATGTTTGGAAAAATAATACTGGAGAAAAATGCAAGCTTTGGGGATCATTCGTTCAATTAAAACGCTGTATGAAGTATAACGTCTACATCTTTCACTTTCTGAGCTCAGAAAGGATCAAAGCCAAAAGCTCTTGTTTAACTAATGTCTCAATTACTTTTCTGGAGACGGAGTCGTTCCAATCGAGCAAACCTTTAAAGTGACGCAAGCTGGAAGCATTAGCATGTGTGTTTCAGCTCGCTTCCTGCAAACAGAGCTGATCAAACGAGCATGTTTCCATAACTGTTATGCAACGGTCCGATGAACACACTGATGTACAGAAACGTCTTCAGGCTTTGAAGTCAAAAGATGTGAAATTGATGGACGTATTTAGAGGGGCTTCTTGCACCCATTCCTGCACATTACTGAAGCTAAAACAAGAAGCATCAAAAGTATAATTTCATGAAGGCAGAAGGAATTTTCTTTGAGGCAGAGTCTATTATTTAGAAGCCAATGAACAAGGGGGGTGGGGGGTTTCTGTTGTGCTCGAGCATAAAAGTCTGAGAAGAAATGACAGCGTACAAGAGGTGAAACTAAAATGGTTTGACATTAGAGTTGAAAGAAACATAATGGCAGGCAGGAGAAACAATACACTCCAGAGAGAGGCCGCGGTACGCTTCAGAAGTCAGCCGGGTAAGTCGCTGGCAGGTTTTCATCACGACTCCTGATTCACCTGAAAACGCTGACCGACCTCTTTAATCAACTCACCACTCGGGTTAAGAGGGTCAAGAAATCTATTCAAATATTATAACCTCTTAATAGGTTTGGACTCTTAAATGCAACCACGTGGAGTGAATGAACTTTTCTCATTTGGCATTTATTCAGCTCTTCAAACATCTACACCAGCAAACTGATGAACGGCAGACTTCAACAAAGAGGCATTTAGTAGTAATTTGTACTTTGGATGTAATTGAATTCATCTTGAAAATTCATTTAATTATATAAAAGCTCTTGATTACTTTTATCACATTTATTTATAAATTAACAAACTGTTCAATAACACAAACAATACAAGAATAGGAATCTCTTTAAACCTGATTTTCTCCAATGAGTGTTAATAAAGCTTAAGATATAAAAACATTTGCAGGTCCTTATCAGCTTTAAACTTATTCTTCTTGCTGATTAGAGACTTTACGGCACAATCAGGCTCAAATCTTTCTTTTGGGTAATGAGCTCCCTGTTATCAGGAAATCTTACTCTCTTTGCATAAATGAGAAAATATTCCACCCAATTCAAAAACTAAAAGCCAATTTGTAAAGGTGTGTTTCGGCAAGACGTGTCAAAAATGTAACAAACAAGACATTTTTGTCAACATTCCTATATACCTATCAGTCGGGACTGAAAAAAATCAGCCTGCTGCTGTAAAGTGCAGACTGACATAATTGATGCAATGGATTGCAAGAAGCAATGTTCTTTTGCACTTATGCTTGATTAATTAAATGCTTCTGACACAGCTGACCACAACACTTTTGAACAGACCACAAATATTAGCTTTAGTGCAAAAACAGTAAGTTGGTTTTTGGGTTTTCATTTCTCCCCACTACCAAGGGAGTCCCACATGGCTCCATATTAAGATCACTACTCTTCACTCTGTATTTAAATACTGCAAAACCCTTTTTCATTTATTACTTCTGATTATAATTTGTCACTTTGAGTTTGGCATGCAGGCTGAACATTAAAATAATCATCTACACTGTTTCTTGTATTAGCTTCTGAAAGCCTAAAATATCTACATCACACTGTTACTTAACATTCTTGGACTCACCCATCTTGACTCACGACATGGAAAGCTGTTGTTGGTTTAGCATCCAGAAAACAGCAGAGCGCGTCTCAACTAGTAGATATATATCAGTGATCTGATTGTTCCATATGTTCCTAACAGAGCACTTTGTTCTCAGACTGCAGGTTTACTGGTGCTTCCTAGAATATCTAGAAAATAGGATGGGAGGCAGATCTTTTAGCTATCAGGCTCCTCTCTTGGGGAACCAGATCCTAGCTTTAGTCCATGTGGCAGATGGCTCTCTCTTGCCCTGCCTCTAACATGCCTCCATCTAAAAGGCTATCCAGAGTTACCTCTGTAGTTTTGCTGCTATTGGCTTAGACTACTGGAGGACATACTGACCACTTTCCACACTCGACTACTTTCTTCTACAATCTGCACTTTAACTGTATTATTTCCTGCTATTTCAGCTGTTAATTTTATTTTCTCTTTAAGTGTTTTTCTCCTCAGAGGAAGCTACAATGATGTTCTGCTGAGCTGTGGTGCCCTCTTGGAGGGGGCCATCGGCTTGAACACTGTTGCTAACCATTTAATCATTCTCCCTCTCCTGATAATAACAATTTACTTTCTTTGACATGGAATGTTCTACTACTAGTTTACCCGTTTAATTATAGATTCACTAGGGTAAATACAATAACTACAACATTTACTAAGAAATTACAATGCAGCCATAGAAATACTGCTTGGTATATATATTGCGTCCGTGTGTGTGTGTGTGTGCGTGTGTGTGTTTGTGTGCGCGCGTGTGTGTGTGTGTGTGTGTGTGTGTGTGTGTGTGTTCTGTCTTCTCAATCCCCAGTGAGTTGCTTATACTGAGCCAGGATCCTCTGGAGGTTTCTTCCTGTTAAAAGGGAGTTTTCCTCTCCACTGTCGCTAAATCATTTAGACAGTAAAATAGTAATATTAAATAATGAAAACAATGCTAAAATATAATCATATAAAACATGCAAAGCAAGCAATAAAACATAATCATGTAAAATGAAAAATAAAACTGTAGTAAATATTTAGATAAAAGTGAACCTAAATAGGTGGGTCTTGAGCCTGGACTTAAAAACATGAACGTTCTCTGCGGCCCTTAGGTCCTCTGGCAGCTCGTTCCAGAGGCGAGGGCCATAAAAGTGGAAGGACGCCTCGCCATTAGTGTGTGTGTCCTGACTTTAGGGATGACCAGGAAACGCCTGCCAGAGGAACGCAGAGGCTGTGAGGGTTCATATGGTAAAACATTTCTGAGAGATAAGAAGGCCCAAGACCATTAAGACACTTAAAAACCATTAGAAGAACCTTAAAATCAATCCTGAAACACACAGGAAGCCAATGCAATGATTCTAAAATTGGTGTAATGTGCTCCCGCCTCCTGGTCTTCATCAGGACACGTGCTGCCGAATTTTGTAGACGTTGTAAGCCTGAGATGCTCTTTTTGGGAAGACCAGAAAGCAGGGCATTGCAGTAATCTATCCTAATGGTGATAAAAGCATGCATCAACGTCTCCGTATTGGCCCGAGAGAGAACGGGGCAGACTCTGGTAATATTCTTTAGATGATAAAAACCTATTTTTGTGATATTTTTATGTGTGGGATAAAAGTCAGCTCAGAGTCAAAAATCACACCCCGGTTCTTCACTTGTTCAGATGGATTAAAAGACAGAGATTGTAATGTCGGTAAAAGCTTCTCTCTCTGGGCCTCAAGACCAATGACTAAAACTTCAATTTTGTCCTGGTTGAACTGGAGAAAGTTCTCTGCCATCCAGGATTTGATGTCTAAAATACAGTTAAAAAGTGCATCAATTGGCCGAGAGTCATCAGGAGACATGGAGATGTATGTGTATCATCAGCATAACTGTGAAAGTTAACCCCGTGTCTCCTGATGACTCCGCCAAGAGGGAGCATATAAAGATTAAAAAGCACTGGGCCTAAAATTGAACCCTGGGGCACACCACATGCAATCCCATCGACCCTAGAGGGACAGGTATCCAAACTCACCATGAAAGTCCTGTCTGTGAGGTAGGATGTGAACCATCTATGTACAGCACCAGAGAGGCCGATCTGTTTTAAACGAGTTAAAAGAACAGTGTGGTCTACTGTATCGAAGGCAGCACTTAGATCCAGCAGAACCAACACTGTCAACTTCCGTTTGTCATAATTTACTCTAAAATCATTTAAAATCTTCAGAAGGGCCGTCTCGGTGCTGTGGTTCACCCTAAAACCAGACTGAAATTTCTCTAGGACATTATGAGTGTTTATAAAATCATTTAGTTGATTTAAAACCAACTTTTCTAAAATTTTGCTTAAAAATGGTAAGTTAGAAATCAGTTGATAATGGTTTAATTCATTAAAATCTAAATTGCTCTTCTTCAACAGGGTCCTCACCACCGCCCTTTTAAAGGCAGCAGGAAAGACCCCCGTCTGAAGTGAGCAGTTCATCAGGGTTAAAATCTCATCACTAAAAGATCCATAAAATTGTTTAAAAAACAAAGTTGGGATTGGGTCCAGAACACATGTGATGGGTCTCACTGAGGAGAAAACTTTATCAAGAGTCTCAGCTTCTACCAGGACAAACCTGTCCAGTGTTTCCTCTGGTATAGACACACATTCAGGTTTATCTAAGACCTTATTACTTATGGAGGATAAAATATTCCCTCTGATGGTGTCTGCCTTCCCTCTGAAGTGGGCTGTAAACTCCTCACAGAGTGCATTTGAGGGTGTTTTCTGAAGTGAATTGGATGTACGGTTTAAAATGTTGTTTATGGTGGAAAAAAGTATTCTGGGATTGTGTTTATTGTCTAGAATGAGTTTGGAAAGGTATGCGTGTCTTGAATTTCTCACTGCGTAATTATATGATTTAAGTAGCTCTGTATATATTTGATGATTTATAGTTGTTTTGTTCTTTCTCCATCTCCGCTCTGCAACCCTGCAATTTCTCTTTAGTTTCTTTAGATTTTCATTTCTCCACGGTGAAGCACGTTTTGAATATAGACTTTTGATTTTAAGTGGAGCGAGCTGGTCGAGAGCGGATTTCAGTCTACTGTTAAAATCGTTGACAGTAAAATCACAAGAGGCAGTTACAGGAGTGGGAGGGATCTTTCTAAAAACTTCAAGAAAACCTGCAGCCACTTCAGGGGTGAGAAGACGCTTCCTTACAGTTCTCACAGAGGGTTCCCGCTGGATAAAACTGGTGATGCTAAAAAATACACAGTAGTGATCAGAGACAGCCAAATCAATATACGTGATGACCAAGTCACTAGTCAGTGACTTGATGCAGTCTGCTGGGTTCTTTATATAGGAAACCTTTTACTGATTGGCTTAATGAACTAAACTGCATTGGAATATTTACTTTGTGAAGTATCTTGAGCCGACTTTTGCCGTGATTTGGGGCTATATAAATAAATTTTATTGAATTTTGATGTGAAAAAATAGCTTTTACATTATGGAAGTCAATTTGAGCCTAAGGGTGCACATTCTGAACTCTGATGAAAATTAGGAAAATTCCTATCACAATGTGTTATACACTAAGGAAAACAAGACAAATTTCAAAAGCTAAAAAAAAAAAAAACATTCTAAAATTGCAATACCACAAAGCCAACCAAGCCGGACAGTTTCATGATATTTTTTTCAAGGCAAGGCAAGAAATATCAGAGGGAATGTCAATTTGCAGTGGCAGAGAGAAATTGTTCCAGGGTAGCATGAACGAGGACAAACAAGGGCAAGCTAAACTAAACGTTCACATCCTGGCTGCAATCAGAGTGCAGCAACGATGGTGGAGGCACAAGCAGCAAGTAGATTTTCTCTCATCAATATCCTAGTTTAACCTCACGGCTACACCAGGACATTAAAACAGAGTAAAACGCATGTCTACATCTTCTGATGCTGAACTCCATAAACCGTTTTTCTTTCATTCGCCTCTATCATCCATCAAGCATCTGACTTTTAATGAATTTTGAAGGAAGCAAGCAGGCTAATTTAATAACCTTCCTCTTTGTTTTGATGCTCTTTCTACATCCTGGATCTAAAACCCTCATTTTCTCATCCCTTTCCCTATTTTCCATTGGTTTTTCATTCTCGCATTCTCACTTCAGAGCTCTGTTTCTTTCTTCCACTGATGGAAATGAGGCCACACGACACTAGGAACACCGCAGACCTTTTCAGCACAACGGATCTGCTTGGCAAAGCACCGATTTGAGGAAAACAGCAGGTAAACAGCACCGTTATTAAATGGGAAGGAATAATAAACAAGGTGGGGAAGACCTGGATGGAATAAAAATGCAACATAATCTATAAGAATATGAGGAGAACATGCGTTTGTTTTTCCTCATTATAAAGCCTCATTACTCTGACAAATTCTCAGTTTGTATCAGCAAGTAAAACATTAAAAGGTTCCAAAACTTCTTTAAAAAGAACTCCGGTTATGAGGACGTGTAAGCCCTAATAAGCCACAAGTTTTCTGTTGTACCAAACTGTGTTGTTAGAAACACACAAAATACTGCAGTTTATTTATGAATATAATATTTAGTACATTTTTGACAAACGTAGGACGTCATGTTTTCCGAACGCAATGCACTCTGGGGGCGATGACGTATACTGGTTGCACGTGGAAGAATAGCTATTGACGCTAGTGCTTGTTTACGTGCTCACCATATTAATAATTAAGTAAAATGCCGCATTGTGCTGCTTTTGGATGTAATTTCCAGCCAGAGGACAACAAGGGGAGTGATGTGAGTTTACACAGCTTTCCCACTGGCAAGAAGAGGAGAAAGCAGTGGGAAGATGCCCGTGGACGGACACAACTTCCCAAAGATCCGCGGCTGTGCTCCCGACATTTTTCTCCTGATGTGTTTGAGGCTTATGGTCGACCACAACTACTTAAAGAGCTCACCAGAGCAGCTGGGTATAAGAGAGGGTGGAAACTAAATGCTTTACCGACCATTTTCCCACACAAGGAGCCTAAACGCCCTCGGAGAGACAAGAGACGCTGGACGCTCTCCTGAGCCGACAACCCGTTCCTGCAGCTGCCGCTTCTGTCATGTTGGGCGAACCATCGGATACGCCACTCGTCACGGATGAAGCTGAACGTTCGCCTCTCCTGTCAGTAAAACAAGCCGTAAGTGTAGCAATACAGTGTTCTCCAAATATATAATATCTGCAAAAATGATCTAAGTCGTTTTACTGAATATCCTAATCATCTATAAAGCACACGGCAGCTCTGTAGGGTTAGGCAAGATGATGATTTTGAAAATTCCGATTCCAATTCCTCGTTTCGATTCCGGTTCCTATCGATTCCCAATTCAAAATCTTTCAAGACGTGACATGTTTTACATGAGCTAGCACACCACAGGTCCTACTGGATGAAATAATCTGAACTTCAACATGAATTTAAATTCTATGAACAACAACATTGCCTTCATTTAGATAAAAACATGTTCTGGAGAAAAAAAGAAAAAGACTTGCAGCACAACCAGTGTGTTTGTTTCTGACCACAAACAAAGTCTGGAAGAAGCCTCTAGGATGAGAGGCTAAAAGTCTCCAACATATCCAGAAACGTCCAGCTGTTTTCAGCTAAAAAAAACATTGATCCCCATGTTTAATAATCCTAATTTGAACATTGATCATCATGTTTAATAATCCTAATTTAAACATTGATCATCATGTTTAATAATCCTAATTTAAACATTGATCATCATGTTTAATAATCCCAATTTAAACATTGATCCTCATGTTTAATAATCCTAATTTAAACATTGATCATCATGTTTAATAATCCTAATTTAAACATTGATCATCATGTTTAATAATCCTAATTTAAACATTGATCATCATGTTTAATAATCCCAATTTAAACATTGATCATCATGTTTAATAATCCTAATTTAAACATTGATCATCATGTTTAATAATCCTAATTTAAACATTGATCATCATGTTTAATAATCCTAATTTAAACATTGATCATCATGTTTAATAATCCTAATTTAAACATTGATCATCATGTTTAATAATCCCAATTTAAACATTGATCCTCATGTTTAATAATCCTAATTTAAACATTGATCATCATGTTTAATAATCCTAATTTAAACATTGATCATCATGTTTAATAATCCTAATTTAAACATTGATCATCATGTTTAATAATCCTAATTTAAACATTGATCATCATGTTTAATAATCCCAATTTAAACATTGATCCTCATGTTTAATAATCCTAATTTAAACATTGATCATCATGTTTAATAATCCTAATTTAAACATTGATCATCATGTTTAATAATCCCAATTTAAACATTGATCATCATGTTTAATAATCCTAATTTAAACATTGATCATCATGTTTAATAATCCCAATTTAAACATTGATCATCATGTTTAATAATCCTAATTTAAACATTGATCATCATGTTTAATAATCCCAATTTAAACATTGATCATCATGTTTAATAATCCTAATTTGAACATTGATCATCAGGTTTAATAATCTTAATTTAAACATTGATCATCATGTTTAATAATCCTAATTTAAACATTGATCATCACGTTTAATAATCCCAATTTAAACATTGATCATCATGTTTAATAATCCTAATTTAAACATTGATCATCACGTTTAATAATCCCAATTTAAACATTGATCATCATGTTTAATAATCCTAATTTAAACATTGATCATCATGTTTAATAATCCTAATTTAAACATTGATCATCATGTTTAATAATCCTAATTTGAACATTGATCATCATGTTTAATAATCCTAATTTGAACATTGATCATCATGTTTAATAATCATAATTTAAACATTGATCATCATGTTTAATAATCCTAATTTAAACATTGATCATCATGTTTAATAATCCTAATTTAAACATTGATCATCATGTTTAATAATCCCAATTTAAACATTGATCATCATGTTTAATAATCCTAATTTAAACATTGATCATCATGTTTAATAATCCTAATTTAAACATTGATCATCATGTTTAATAATCCTAATTTGAACATTGATCATCATGTTTAATAATCCTAATTTAAACATTGATCATCATGTTTAATAATCCCAATTTAAACATTGATCATCAGGTTTAATAATCCTAATTTAAACAGATCATTTTCAGGTTTTTGAAACCAAGCAGCTCTACTTCAGCCTTTTGTGAACTCAGCTCATGACTAAATCCAACTCAAACTAAGTGAGGAGGATTTCGTTCGCTGGAGGTGAAAATTTCAGAAAATGTAATTTTAACCGAGAAACTTTTAGGGTTTAAAATTCTAAAATAAAGCGCCACCTTGTAATAATGTTTCTTCAGAGGAGAAAATATTTGTTTGGATTAGCTAGGAATGAATATGCTCTAATGTTTATGACAATTTTAAAAGTACAGAAGGGAATTTAAACTGTTAAAACCGCTTCGACCCACATGTTTGCACAACTCTGCTGTTGAACTGCCGCTAAAGGCGGAGCCGTCATGTGGGGAAGTCATTCCTGCCCAGCAGATCTCAGGGAGTCAGGAGAGGACGGAGGAGATGAGAGGAAAGGACAACTTTGAGATGATTCCCAGTCAGGAAACTTCGCATCCAAATGTGAGCGGAGCCACTAATGGAAGTCACACCAAGACGCCTTTAAAGGCTTCAGAAGCTCTGCGAGGAGCAGAAAAGTCAAATGGCTCAGAGATGAGCAGCCAGAGGGGGGTTAAATGAATCCTTAAAATCCTTAAAAGAAGCTAGAGCGACTGGCAAATCCTCAGCGCTTATCCTGCTCGACTTATCGGCTGCATTTGACACTGTCAACCATGGCTTCCTTGTGTCCGCACTCTCTAGCATGGGCATCACAGAGAAAGCACACGCCTGGTTTGAATCGTACCTCACAGGACGATCATTCAGTGTATCTTGGCTTGGACAATCCTCTACCGTGCACCACCTTGCCACAGGAGTCCCCCAGGGCTCTGTACTAGGACCGCTTCTCTTTGCCATATACACCACCTCACTGGGTGAGATCATTCGATCACATGGCTTCTCCTACCACTGCTATGCAGACGACACCCAGCTCTATTTGTCATTTCCACCGGACAACCACACTATCTCAGCACGAATATCAAACTGTCTCTCTGACATCTCAAAATGGATGAAATCCCACCATCTCCAACTCAACCTCTCTAAAACTGAACTGCTTGTCATCCCAGCAAAACCATCCATACAGCACATTATCTCAATCCAGAATGACTTCCTATCTCTGGCTCCTTCAAAGGCAGTCCGAAATCTGGGTGTTGTGATTGATGAACACCCGACCTTTGAAGATCATGTTGCCTCTGTTGCTCGTTCATGCCGCTTTGCGCTGTATAACATACGAAAGATCAGACCATACCTAACACAACATGCCACCCAGCTCCTGGTGCAA
The DNA here is from genome assembly GCF_043380555.1 of Nothobranchius furzeri. Classification (NCBI taxonomy): domain Eukaryota; kingdom Metazoa; phylum Chordata; class Actinopteri; order Cyprinodontiformes; family Nothobranchiidae; genus Nothobranchius; species Nothobranchius furzeri. The sequence goes on along the minus strand of NC_091741.1, from coordinate 42,521,527 downwards.
TCTACTGTCATCTCCTGCCTCGACTACTGCAATGCTCTTCTAACTGGTCTTCCAGGCTGTACTGTGAAACCTCTTCAAATGGTCCAGAACGCAGCGGCGCGTCTGGTCTTCAATCAGCCTAAAAGAGCACACGTCACCCCTCTGTTCATTGAGCTCCACTGGCTACCGCTAGCAGCACGCATCAAATTCAAATTGCTAACACTAGCATACAAAGTCCGAGATGGTACGGCTCCCATCTACCTGAATCCTCTTGCAAAGGCTTACGTCTCGGCCTGGCCACTCCGGTCATCACAGGATTGTCGGCTAGCAGTGCCTACACCACGCTCAGGACAATCCAGACACTTCTCATGCATCGTTCCACAACTGTGGAATGACCTTCCTAACACTACCAGAACTGCGGCTTCCTTTTCTATTTTCAAGAAACTCCTGAAGACCCTGATCTTCAGAGAGCATCTTCTTAACTAGCTTCTTGTCTGCACCCGTCCCCCCTCTCTACTGTCTACTCCTTGTTCCCTCCTCTCCATGACTGATGTCAATTTGTTGTTGTTACTATTGTTGTTAGCCTCAAGGGCAAAATGCTGATTATCACTTGTAAGTCGCTTTGGACAAAAGCGTCTGCTAAATACATAAACATAAATGATTTGTTTGGCCATGTTTTCTGCACAAAAAGAAAGTTTTAATTTAATAAAAAAAATGAGCAGCAATCAGAAAAAAACTGTAACTGAAAAAAAAATGAATCTACCGTAAATCCTCTAATACGGGCCCGGGCCTGTATTTGACTCAAGCTCATCAAGCTCCAGGCCTTTATTGGAAGGAGGACCAGAATCAGAGGCAGGCCTCTATTTCTATTTGAGCAAAATGAACTAATGGTTCGCTGGAGTTTTTGACAATTAAAATTTCGCCCACATTTTCAAAGTTAAACACATTTCTTTTAACAACGGTAGTTTCTGCTTCAGCCCTCTCCCCCCTCCCCCTGCGCAGCGGCCGCAAACTCACTGATGCGCCTGCAGCCTCTCAGAGTTCCTGATGCTCTAAACATTAAAATAATTATTTCATTTTCTGTTCCTCACTTCTGATTACCTTCAATGGTGTCTGTTTGTTGCAACCACCAGGTACAAAAGCTAACTTGTTTTTATTTGACTGTTTTTCTGTCCTGCCTGTTTGTTATCTTCCTGCATCTCCTCTCAATCCTAAAGAGAAACTGCTACCTGGCTTCATATATATTCACCTCATGAGTTACCTTTGAACTGCAGTTCTAAAAGATCTACCCACCGCAAAAACAGCGGAGTGCGTGCTGCTTGGCGGCCGCATCAGTGATCGGTGCGTCACCGGAGGACAAGGTGATGCGCCCCGCTCCACAGCAGCGAAACACATCAGGCGCAAATAAAAGACAGAAAACATTAAAGGAAATGAACCGACATGAACGATCGCGTGTCAGTACCGACGCTCTGGCACAGCGCGTTGCCCCCTCCCCTCGAGCGCAGGAGCTTGTCACCTGCTGACAGCAGGCTGCTGTCTTTTCTGTGGGCTGCATCTTGCCGGTCATTATCATGTGACAGTGACTAGTCGACGGCAGGCATAAAAAGTCACTATAGTGAAGTCGACTAGTTCATACAACCCCTGCTACTGCTCCCCAGGGTGTTCTGCAGCATAATCAGCACGTTCTGTTTGAACTTGATATCAAATTTTCGCCTCCTCTTCGTCTCCGCACGGTTAAAGTTACCCTCGCGGTCTATCACTGGCAAATTAAAAGTGAGACGATGGCACAACCGCCCCCATACTTGCTTGTCACCACATTCCACCCGGCCACAATAAGAGACCGGCCGTTATTCACCTCCGCCGACTCCGACCAAAATTGGAGACCCGGCCTTTAATTGAATACCGGCCTGTATTAGAGGATTTACGGTCATTGAAAATCTAAAGAAAGTAAAAAGGTACGCAACATGAAGCCGCATCTGCATCAAAACCACTCCTAAAACAAAAGCTGCCTGTAACACATGTGACAGTAATGAAGTCCAAAAGGCAGCAGCTCCGCGTTTCTTCTGCACCACGTTACGTAACAACAAAACCAGCCTGTTACGCAACCTCTGATCCTGGAGGAAGAACTTAGCTTTTAATTGGAGACAGAGCTAAAGGCCAATGTGACCGTGAATCAGCTCAAATCCGCACAGGAGAGCAGAGAGACTCTGGGTTCTCCACCCAGAGTAGAGGGTTAATTGTAAGGATTATAATTACAGTTTAAGTGGCTGCTTTGTTCAGGATTAGCACACTCAGATTAAAACTGTTACTTCCCTGCAGAGATGCAGGTTTATAATAGAAGTTGCTTCTTCAGCCACTGATGGAAATTATCACTGATAAGAACTATGACGTTTCACCTATCATTAATGTGGCTGGCGATGGAAAGAAAGAACGTGTCAAAATAAAAGCCTTTTTAAGCTTCACAGATAATTGTGAAAAGCCTGGACCTTTTACTGTGATGTAAATAAACTACAATCATGACTTTAGCCAAGTCCTTATAACATTAATATTATTATTGGAGCAGTTTAATCAAATGTACTTGCTGAGATGAATCGATTCGTATCAATTTGCTAACACATACATGATTCATTTAAAGGGGCATTATGGAAGTTTGACAGCCAAAACATGTATAGAAAAAATAAATTTCTTCTTCATACATTCTCCAGCAATGCCCTGGTCCTGTAGAATGAGCCCTGGCATTTTTACTGTGATTGCCTGTTTTTCTGTAAAATCACAGAAAAAGAGAGATGCTCGGGTCGAGCAGGCTGCTTCATGCGCGTTTGGTTCCGTACACTCGCTGGTAAAGAAAACTCAGGACCCCATCTAACTCAACATCTGTTTCAGAAGTTCCCCTGCAGCTTTTCAATCATGCACATTTAACTGTGACACAAATAAAAAATGAGCACTTAAGAGTTTAGTGAATGAAATGAATGTTGACACGCAAACATGAAAATCTGGATGCATCTTTGAAGACGATGGATGGGTTTTACTGCAGAATGCTCTAAGCCCACGTTAAAAGCAGGTGTTAAAATGTTTAAATCGACCTTCTTGTCAGCTGCTTGAGTCTGCTCGCAGACACGAAATCTAAACACCAAGTGGCCGATATCCGGCTCGTATTGCTGCCAATTACGACATTTAGATACATTTGGACCTTCATCTGGTGCAGCATCGCCTGTTGCAGGCCAGGTGATGCTGCACTTTAATAATCGGACTCTGGTTATGAGGGAGGGCCGAGTTCATAGTCTGCTAAACCTCCGCAGACCATCGCTGACATCACGTCTGTCTCCATGGCGATGGGGAGGAAACGTAGGCTGCTGGAATCAGGAAGGGAAGCGCAGGAGGAGAGACTGAGAGATGGCTGGAGAGCAAAAAGAGTTGGAAACTCTCGGATAGGCGTGAAGGAATACAGTCAGGAAGCAACCTGCTCGGAATGCTAATAGCAAGGAAGCACACACACACACACGCACGCACACACACGCACGCACGCACGCACACACGCACACACACACACACCTGTCACTAGCACATTTACTACCAAGGTGTCTCTTTCAGCTTTGTCAACAATCAGATGGTATCAAGAGAAAAGTCGGCTTTGAGCAGAAATGTCAGCGGAGCCGATGGTGACATTAAACCCTTTTCCAGGCGGCTCCTTCTGCAGAGAGCCGCGGGAGGCACAGGAAAAGTGAAACTGATAGATAACTGATAGATATAACCTCTTCTTAGATCAATTGAATTGGTTCAGCGTCTGCAGTGATGCGGACGCTGAGCCGATCTGTCGTGGTGAAGAGGGAGCTGAGCCAGAAAGCCAGGCTCTTGATTTACCGGTCGATCTACGTCCCAATCCTCACCTATGGTCATGAGCTTTGGGTAATGACCGAAAGAACGAGATCGCGGATACAAGCGGCCGAAATTAGTTTCCTCTGTAGGGTGGCCGGGCTCAGCCTCAAGGTTGGTTTATGCTTGACGCGTCCGCGAGGTCCGCACGGCTCCGTGCGGAAAAGTTGCGTCATTTTGCGTCATTTTAACAACCACGCCCCTCTGCCGCGCCTCCGCACGGCCCAGAATTTCCGCAACGCGCACCTCGGAAAATTTCTAACCACACGGACGGACGGACGCGGAAAAACATGGCGGACCGGCAAGAACCAGTACGGCAGAGGTTCGTAAATACAGACATTTGTATGATTCGGCTCTCAGAGATCACCGTGATCAACATGTTGTTAATAATTCTTGGAGAGAAATAGCTCGCACTGTCGGAAAAGACGAGAACGCTGTTAAAAATGCTGAAATGCCATGTGGTAAACAGTAATTTCTACTTCTACTATGGTGTAGTGTTGGATGCATGCCGTAGAGCTCCATGCTGCCCCCTACAGTTTGGGAGAATATTGGCTCACCGCAGAGACGAGCCGCACGAACCATAAACGTTGCGAGTTGTGAAGCGCTTTCCATCCGCGAGCCGCATCACCGCGCGGAAAGTGAATGCGTCAAGCATAAACCAAGACTTAGAGATAGCTTGCACAGCTACAGGATTATTTGTCTATACATCATATTTCAGACAAAGTTCAGTCGGGGTTTAAAGCACGGCACAGCACTGAAAGTGCACTTCAAAGAGTGGTGAATGATTTATTAATGATCACTGATTCTGGCAAATCAGCTGCTTTAATGCTGCTAGACTTATCTGCTGCTTTTGACACCATTGATCATGATATTCTGTTATCTCGATCAGCGTCTTGTGTTGGTATAAGGGGCACAGTGCTTGATTGGTTTCAGTCTTATCTACAGGACAGGTCTTTTTCTGTGAACTTGGGAACTTTTACATCACCACCAGCACCTGTGACTTGTGGTGTTCCACAAGGTTCCATTTTAGGGCCAACACTTTTTCTCTGTACATTTTACCATTGTCCTCTATCTTCGCCAGACACAACATTACTTTTCATTGCTTTGCTGATGACCTTCAGAAATATCTCCCACTCATCCTGGATTCAGCTGTTTCTTTAATGGCCTGCTTAGCTGATTTGAAGCAATGGATGTCAATTAATTTTATGAAATTGAATGACCTGAAGAAAGAGATTTTAGTTTTTGGCAGTGGAGACCTGTTGAAGGGTGCGGTGAGCCCACCTGGTTCCCTTTCGGATTCTGTAAACTCTTATGTGAAAAACCTGGATTTTTTTTATGGATGGTTCGTTTAAATTGGACAGACGGATAGGTGCAGTGGTCCAGTCTGGTTTTTATCACTTGAGGCGACTTGCAAATCTTTGAACATGTTATTCATCTCTTTGTCGACAAGATTACTGCAATTCCATGTGCTATGGATTAGGGCATTCGTCCTTAAACTGCTTGCAACTGGTTCAAAATGCAGCAGCCCGCCTTTTAACAGGTACAAGGAAGCATGATCACATCTCTCCAATGCTTGCTTCCCTTCACTGGCTGCCAGTGCATTACAGGATTCAGTTTAAATTGTTGCTTTTTGTTTTTAAATCACTTTATGGTCTGGCCCCTCCATATATAGATGATTTATTGTCACCCTACAATCCTACCAGGAATTTGCGGTCGGGCTCACAGTTTTTATTATCAGTTCCAAAGGCTCGCCTAAAGACGAGAGGAGATAGGGCTTTTTCTGTGGCCGGTCCTACACTCTGGAGCAGTCTTCCTCTGCAGATCAGGACCTCACAAAGTCTGGATGTTTTTAAGTCCTTGCTTAAAACTCATTTATTCAACCTGGCTTTTATGTCGGATGATTTTATTTTGTCATTGTCATTCTTTCTCATTTTTATTGATTTTATAATTGTATGATGTAATGCTGTTTTTATACTAACTTCTGATTTTTATGGTTTTTCGGGAGGGACTCGGAGTAGAACCGCTGCTCCTCCGGATCGAAAGGAGTCAGCTGAGGTGGTTTGGGCATCTGGTCAGGATGCCTCCTGGACGCCTCCCTGGGGAGGTGTTTCGGGTATGTCCTGCCAGCAGAAGGCCCCCGGGTCGACCCAGGACACGTTGGAGAGGTTACATCTCCAATCTGGTCCGGGAACGCCTTGGGGTCCTGCCGGAGGAGCTGGTGGAGAAGGCCTGGGAGAGGACGGTCTGGAGCTCCCTAGTTGGGATGCTGCCCCCGCGACCCGGACCCGGATAAGCGGAGGAAGATGACGACGACGACTCTTCTTAGATCTTTAGTCGCACGCTTAAAAAAAACAAAATACTCATGGTCACGGTCAGTTCAGCAATTCAAAAAAATGAACATCTTTATGAACAAATATTTTTGATGTGCACACTCTCAAACCCCCGCTTTGCAGAAGCTGCAGGAGCATATTACATTTTGTTTTCCTTACAAAAGCAAAGAGAGAAAACTGTTAATTCTTCTCTGCATAACTCTTCAAGCCCACTCCGTTTCCAAGGACCTTTTTTAAAGTCCAGTCCAAATCATCTGAGGACACGACGTTCCTAATGCATCAAATAAAGCACGTCCTCGTGAATCGTGGATGTTTATGTGAGAGTTGGAGCTGAATGAATAAAATATTTGAGCTTCAGGAAAGCGTCCTTGCATGAAAAACAGCGACTGCTGAGTCTGGTTTTAAAACACTGGCCTCTAAAAAAAGTAAAGCGGGATATGTGATTCCTAACCTGCATTATTTTTAGTAACTGAAAGCACTCCTCCAGGCCGGCTTTGAATTATTGACTTTGCACAACCTTTGCATGCTGTAAATGTCAACATTCATACTCATAAACTTCCCGAAACTCTTAACGCTTTTCTGTTTTCTGTTATAAAACTCAACAAAAGCATCTTTTCGACGCACAGAAATGGAATCTGGCCTTAAGGGAGCACTTACAGGTCTTTGTGTGTCTAAAAATGTTGTTTCAGTGATTTTTTTCACCCCTGATGACCTTTACGTGAGGTAATATCTCCACATGAACCTGCAGCTCCATCAGCTGAGTACCAACATGAGTTTGGCTGTAATGAATTTACAGCAGCTGTGACTCCAGATGAGTTCCTCCTTCAAAGTCATACTAATCAAATCGGCCCAAAATGGCGGCGGATCTTCCCTTATCAGAGAGCATCCTCCTGACCGAGCACAGCAGGTTGTGTGATTGTTACGTGGTCCACAAAGCAAAAACACAAAGAACAAAAGACTTGGGAAGGTCTCTTTTCTTTTAACTCCTGTTTAAAAACCTGTTTATTCTCGAAGGGGTGTTGCATCTTTGTCTGCCTGGTGGACAAATCAAGCTTTTGCTTTTCGCTACAAATGTGCAGGCTACTGTTTGAAATGGGCACCTTAATTGTGCCACCTCATCTGAGGCTGTGGCAGGTTTGTTTTTGCTTCAGCGGTGAGGAGAAGCCTCGACATGCATGTGGAATTGATTTCACTTGCCCGGCGATCCATGTGTGCCAGCGTTTGTGTGCAGGATGGTGGAACAAGCTCCTGCGTTCAAGAAAATGTTCTAATTTCCAAGAATTCAGCACAGCATCACAGCTGATCTTCGGTTAATCCATTTCTGGCAGAATTTGACTGAAATTTAGGGAAAGGTAGATCAAAATACTTCAACGGAATCTAAATGCAGTGACAGGAAAGGAAAAAATGACATTTTGTCTTGCCTTTCTATTGATATTTCACAAACTCTACCGTTCATGGGTATTTCTTAAACAGCTTTGAGCTACTTGCTTAGAAAAGGCAATCATCCAAATGAGGTTAGAGACAGAGAGGAGAAAGCAGAAGGAGGTAGACTTGTCCGAGCACTTTTTAGTTGGACCCGGTGTGAATTAAATCCATTTTCTCCACAGTAAAAGAAGTGGAGATGAAAATGACAAGGAGGAAAAGAAGGCAAAGGAGGGGAGAATGAGTCAAGCTTAATGAGGTAACACAGATCAAGCTGAGGAAGCAGAAAAGCACGCTTGGTGTGATATTGGAATACAGCGCATTCTTTTCCACTTTGCCTTTGTTTCCTCTCCAAATATCAGCAAGATGCTCACAGAATCCGAAGCACAGAGGATTCGGTTTCCTTTTCTAGGAAGGAATGTGGAGTTGAACAAATGGAGGCTGTGTTGTACCTTTGCTTTTATCAAAGTGTCCTCCGCGGGTTGTCTCTTCTTCTTCTTACTCACTTTTACAAGCGTGGAGTTATTGATTCTTCTGCTCCGTTAGCCCGATTAAACAGCACCTCCTTTGTTTGGAGTTTATTCTTTCTGTGTGTGGGTGCATATATTGTACAGACATGGATTAAAGTGTTGGTACCCTTTCTTTAGAGAAATACCCCGCAATGATCACTGAAATAACTTGAAACTGACAAAAATATGAATTATTAACAATTTATTGAAAACTTGATGATTTGTGGGTCAATAAAAATTGTTATAAACACCAAACTATTAAAAATGACGTAACCATTAGCTTAATAATGCTGCTCAACCTTCTGAGTGAAGGGATTTCTATAACTGATACTTGCACCTGCCCACAGGTGCCCAGTAGCCCTTAGGGGTCTCAGTAATTTGAAACACTGTAGTCACCACTTGAGAAGGTCTTCTAGCCTTCACCTTTAACATGCAAGTCAAAAATTGTTTTCCCATCCATCCTTTTTATCCGGAGTCGGGTCGCGGAGGCAGCAGCCTAAGCTGAGAGGCTCAGACTTCCCTCTCCCCAACCACTTGGACCAGCTCCTCCGGGGGAATCCCAAGGTGTTCCTTGGCCAGGTGAGAGACATGGTCCCTTCTGGTTGGACATGCCTGGAAAGCCTCACCAGGGAGGCGTGCAGGACGCATTCTAACTAGATGTCCAAGCCACCTCCACTGGCTCCTCTCGTTGTGGAGCCGCAGTGGATCTACTCATTTCAAGATCCTGGTTCTGGTCTTCAGGGCCTTACATGGACAAGCATCATCATACGTTGGTGATCTCGGTCCCTACACCCCCAGCAGGTCCCTGAGGTCGCCTTTTGTCTCGGCTCTCTCTTCACCACAACAGACCGGTACAACGCCCGCATCACTGCAGCCAATCCACCCGTCGATCTCACGCTCCAGCTTTCGTGAACAAGACCCCGAGATACTTAAACACCTCCACTTGGAGCAGGACCTCATCCCTGACCTGGAGAAGGCGTTCCCAATGGTCCGCTGCACAACAAGTTCTGAGTCTGACGGACATTTCAGCTGGGATCCCACTCTCTCTTTACGGTTTGTTCATAAATGTGACGAGTGTGGGACTTTAGTTGTGCGTCAGAATATTATTAGAAAAAAGCATTATTATTTGCAGAGCGGGGGCAAATGTTAGTGTGTGTGTGTGTGTGTGTGTGGGGGGGGGGGGGGCATCAATAACCGGTTAAAGAAATTTTTTTAAACATGCATACCTACAAGTAGTACCAACAATTTGTCCATGTCTGTATATCCTCAGCACCAATACATGTTATAAGGCATCTTCTACCGATGCTGTTGCTCCCTAGAGACAGTGGTCATCCACCTAATCCAGTCCCAGGCCTCTAATTGGCAAACCCAAGCCTTATTCTCTGCTCTGGGGAAAATGGAGATTAGGGGGTGCGCATGTGCCAAGATGTCAGCGCATAAATGAGTCTCTCAGCAGATGCAAAGTATCTCACAGGGATAGACGGATGATACCCACCGATGTAAGAATCAGACCACTGAGGAGTGTTGCCTGAAAGGATGACAGAGCTACAATCGACCTAAACTAAGTCCAGATCTTGATGCTTCTTAATGTCGCACAGTGAAACATCTTAAAGCAGTGTGTGTGAGCCTCTATAGGTAGAGGTACTCACACTCACCTTAGCCCACCCAACTCCTGCAGGGAGCAGCACGCATGTAAACATCAATAATGGATTTAGCCTAGAGCTAAACACCTAGACGTGTTGTTCACATGCTTACAGTCCAAGAAATTGACACAGTAAAATGCAAGGCTTGACTCGGCGCAAACATGAGTATGAAACAGTGAAAACAGCTTTTCTTTCAGCTTCATGAAACACTATGACTAATTCAGAGGCAAAAACTGTGATTTAGCATCATTTTACAATTAGTGGGGCACAGATGTGATGCTACACTGCTGATATCAGCTTATTAAACTATGCAGAAAATGGTCAGATGTCTGATCTTTGGTCACCACGGTGATGAAGCCTGAAACAAAACACTCATTAATGAGTTTTCTGCGCTGAAATTATGACAGAAGCTTAATAATCAATTAGAAAACCAACAGAAAAGCCCAACATTTCATCAATATATCTTGGTTTATCTGATAAAGAGAATTGTTAATTAATTTAAGCTAGTTAGGAAAAACAGCAATCTGACACAGCCTTTGAAGTCATTTTGCAAGAAGTGAAACATCTCTGTTCTTTGGTATTAGAAAAATAAACTGTCGAGATGGCTGAATAAAAATGTGACAAATATATGATTAATACTTTATAAACCAGTTCGTTTTTAATTTATTAAATGCCTGAAATCAAAGTTCATCACCAACTGGATCAATCATAAAGAAAACCTTTGTCCAGGGGGGAATAACTCAGGGTCTCAACTCTGCTTTTTGCAGATGATGTGGTTCTGTTGGTGGTGCTGGAATACTCCCTCCAAGCTGGGAGGAGTTTAATAATCTAGATGGACCAACGGATTCAGTCATGGGGGTGTTGCTTAAATCTGCTGTACTGAGGAAGGAGCTGTAAAGGTCCTGATCCATCTACATTTCAACCTTAAGTCATGAGATGACAATTATGACTGAAAGAACAAGGTCTGAGGCTTCCAGCGGTCAGCGGTGGGGTTTGGATATTCTTCATTCCTTCCAGTTGTCTCTGTATCTCAAAGTGAACGAGGATGGATGGATGGATGGATGGATGGATGGGGAGACTGACAGCACATGCTTCTTGACAATACAAGAATGTCTTGATAATGACAATATATTATCATAGACATCCACAAAAACAACGTAACAGACAAACACAGTTATGAACTCATTCACTACATTTGCATTTTTTTTTTTACTGTGTGGGCGTCGGAACGGGCCCCCGCACAGAGAGAACAAACATCTCAGCTCTGAAGCCAATCTTCATCTGCATACATCACACGTCACATGATCAGGAAGCAGAAAATTCATGTGTTAGGAGATCGTTTTGGGCCGATCCTGTAAAAAAAACGTGAGGCGCGAACCGGAAAAGCTTCTGCCGATCACAATTCGACAACGGATTATGAAAGAACGGATAAAGATCGAAACGCGCGGATTCTTCCTGATGTAAGAGGTGAGTTTCCTCTTTGTTTTGGTTGCTTTGGCGCCTACATCATCCTAACGCGCAACGTTCTGTCACTCTTAAAAAAACAGTAAAAATGGTGAGAAACGCTGGCAGCGAAGGCCTTTAGCGATCAGGAAACGGCTGGCAGCGAATTACTTATTTTTTTCTTTTTTCATGCTATCTGAATGAGTCACTTCCAGCCTTTAAAACGTTAAACCCACAAGTGTCTCATGGTGTTTTAAAAGGTAATCTTAGGTAAATATCGACGGCGGAGGAGAGAAGCAGCAGCAGACTAAAAAGCTGGTTAATTTGTGTGAGAGCATATTGGATTCAAAGACACAGATATTAAGATTTTAAGTGCAACATTTGCTACTCAGTGCTGTCTTTGCCTCTCAGCCACACAACAAATCTGCTCAACCACCTGAAACGGTTTCTAAACTCAGTAATTGAGCTAAAAGTGATTTTTAAGTTCATCTCCACAATCGAGCAGCCCCTGTGAACATTCTCTGATAAACACTTGAATACAAACACACTTGTGTTCATCTGGGGTTCTCAAATGCTTTACACAAAGGTCCAGATCTGTTACGGTTTAAGATCCTCATGTGGATTTTGGATTCAGACCATGGTTGTGGCAAAAATAAGTAACGTTTTTAATTATTCATCATGAAGTTAAATGCAGTATAAATACACTTTATAGTATCGCACTGGTGTAACGTATAGGCTGGGCCTGGGATGATGGTCTGAATCCCGACTGGAATCCCAAATTTGAGAGTTACTTAGCAAAATCAAAGCAGGACAATCAAACACGGGCTATGTGCTAAATGCTCACCAACAACAGATCGGATGATATTCTGTTGTTTAGATATGACACGTGTACTCTTGCTACATAAGAGACTTGAAGAACAGCTCTATTATATGTGCAGTATGTAAACATCATTCATGCATGGGATCAGAATCTTTTTGTGTGTGAGCATCCGGGTATATTAACACACACTCACTCACTCACTCACTCACTCACTCACTCACTCACTCTCTCTGTCATGGATTTTATCAATATGTTTATCAATAACCCTTTCCTATAGTGAAGAGAGAAGGAGACAATGAGCAGACAAGTCAAACAATTATAACTGTGGCAAAATGCACCGAACATCCGGTCACAGAGTTTATTTATAGAGAGGGGGAGTGAGAGAGAGAGATTGTGTGTGTGTGGGAAGTCAAGAATGTGTGTGTGTGTGTGTGTGTGTGTGTGTGTGTGTGTGTGTGTGTGTGTGTGTGTGTGTCTGAATGAGTGAGCATGATCAAAGAGGCATACAGCAATACATTTACATTCAGTTGATTGAGTCAATGATCAAGAATTAATAAACATAAATTTTTCCATAACACACACACACACACACACACACACGCGCGTCTTTAAAAATGGCCTAAATCCAGAAACTAACGCAGAAGAACACCAGCAGCTACCAAATCGATCTAGCAATCGATGAGTGAGTTCAGATTTAGGAAGTGGAGAGGGAGAATCGATGCATCACTTGTTTTGAAGGCAAACTTCAAAACAAAAGAAAACAAGAAAGCTGCAGGTTTGTTGCGGGTTTAGTGATGTTTGTGAAAGGATGAGCACACGTTTTGGTCACACTCCAAACGTTTCTATTTATAAACGCTATTGTGCTGCTTCTTTAGCTAATTCAGACCGGAGTAGTGGTTGGAGGAGAGCGTTGGGAGACAAACGGCTTTATAAATGACGCCCACCCTTAGCAAGCATGTCACCCAGACTCAGAAGAAGCAACTAGAGGTCTCTCGGTGTGAGTGATGGCCGCGCTATGTGAAGAAAGCATTCTTCTCCAACCAGAGAGTGGCCAGAAAAGACATGAGAACAGAAAAACTGCTCTCTTGTGTTTCTGTTCGGCAGCTAATGCAAGCTTCTCCTTCCAACATTCTCTGAGATGTAGAAAAGCCAAACCGCTCTGAAACACTTCTATACAGATCATTTAAGCCCTTTGGATTTGCAGGCTTTACGCTCCGTGTTTATTAGATCCACTATGCTCCTTTTAACAGTTAGGGAAGTTGTTAAGTACCAATGCAACTGAGAAGGAAATAGCATTTATCTGCTCTAGTTTGAAGAGCAGGGGCTCTTATTTGCATGTGTGAGTATCTATCAGGAGAGGTACTAGCTATAATCCTATTAATCAGGATAATTGGCTCATAATTGGCTCTCATCATGTCCCTACAGATGCCATAAGTCAAGCCTCAACATTATTGCCAGACATTTGAAAGCTACACCTCATTCTCCCTGCAGGTTTAGTTTAGTCCCCACTGTCAGGAAAAAGGATTCAGTGGGAAAAAAATAAATAAAAGAGGCACGGCACACAGATTAAAATCTCTAAACTGTGCTGAAAGTCATTTTAATATCCAGTAAACAAAACTGCACAGTCACGAAAAAGACATCTGCCTCCATTTCTCAAACTAAGATCTGGATCAGCAGCAGAGGCTCGGTTTAATCGCTCTGCTCCAGCGTGAGACAGCATGAACGTGTGTGAGTGTGTCTTTCTGTTCATGTATGTGAGAGCATGGGCGTGTGACAGCAGAGTAATGAAACCAGACAAGCACACCTGACTTCCTGTAACAGATGTGTGCTGCCTTGTGGGAGCTGGGCATTAGCATGGTAGTCATACACACCGAGTTTGAGTTGTGAGAAAAAAGATCGAAATCTAAAGCTGAGCAATCCAGTCATAACGTGTAAAAAGCTCATCTAAAAGAGCCTTGGCCCCTTGAGATGTGGACATGACCTTTAAGGGTTTGCTGTAGAGCGGGGTGGGGAGCCCTGGTCCATCGAGGACCACTATCCAGCATATTTTAGTTTCAACCCTGCTTCAACAGACCTGATTTCAATCAGCAGATGATTAACAGGCTTCTGCAGAGCCTGATGAGCTGCTGAACAGGTGAATAAACCACTGAATCAGAAACTTTGGAGCAAAGACATGCAGGATACCGGCCCTCGAGGACCAGGGTTCCCCATGCCTGCTAGTGGGATGCACCAATCCAACAACTCTAGTATATTAAAGAACACATTTCACAATTTCAGACACAACTGAGTAACTGCCATTTTCCCTAAATAATTCTTGAACCATTTTAGAGTGGTAAATTAATACCTATCTATCACTTTCTACTGGAAATTTTCCTGTCGCAATGAAAACAGCGAAAGTCATTCCTTTGTATAAGAGTGGTGATAAACATAGTTTCAATAATTACAGGTGGGTGTCACTGCTTCCACAGTATTCTAAAATATTGGAAAAAGTATTTGTATCAAGGTTGAATAAATTCATCGAAAAAATTATATTTTAAACAATGAACAATATGGGTTTAGAACTAAACATTCCACAGCAATGGCAATAATGGAATTAGCGGATAAAATATCAACAGCAATTGACAATAAAAATGACTGTGGGTGTTTTCACTGATTTGAAAAAAGCATTTGACGTCATTAATCACACAAGGTTACTTCAAAAATTAAGTCAGTATGAAATAAGAGGTGTGGCTCATCAATGGGTTAAAACTTATTTAGAAAAAAGGAAACAGTTTGTTCAGATAAAGGACCATACATCAAAACTATGTGAAATTAATTGTGGAGTGCCACAAGGGTCGGTCCTCGGACCAAAACTGTTCATTTTGTTTATTAACGACTTGGTAAATGTATCTAAGACACTCGGTACCATTCAATTTGCAGATGATACAACACTGTTTTACTCAGGATCAAATATTGAGGAGGTGGCTAAAGTGATAAATGATGAACTGACGAAAATTAAAAACTGGTTTGATATAAATAGATAGACACTGAATCTTAATAAAAAAAATTTATACTGTTTAATGATAAAAAGAACAGTGATGTGCCACTGGAAATAGATGGGATTGAAATTCAAAGAGCAAAAGAAACTAAATGTCTTGGAGTTCTTATTGATGAAGACTTGACATGGAAATCCCATATTAGTTACATAAAAGGTAAAATTGCCAAATCCTTAGGAGTATTACATTGAGTCAAGTTTTTACTGACTAATTCTGGTTTGTTGGCATTGTACAATTCACTGGTTGTTCCATACTTGACTTACTGTGTAGAAATCTGGGGAGCAACATACAAAAGCTATACACAACCCTTATTTATTTTACAGAAAGCTCTGAGAATCATCAGTTATAGTGGCTGTAGAGATCCATCAAACCCATTGTTTATTAAATACAAATTACTGAAATGTCATGATTTAAAAGACTGGAAAATCTCACAAACCATGTATAAAGCCAATTTAGGTTGACAACAAACATTCAGGGGATATTTGAAAAGAGAACTAGTAATTACATGCTGAAAGAAACTGATGTGTTTACAAAACCTAGATTTAGAACTAAAATTAAGGAATGGAATATATCTGTAAATGGTGTTAAATTATGGAATAACCTTAAAAGGGAAATTTAAAAAAAGCTCTGTCATTTCATAAATTCAAAAAATGTACCAAATTGAGTGTATTAAATAATTATGAAAATGCAAATTAAATCAATTATCATGATGGCACTGGAATTTAGAACAGGAAAAAGTTTAAAATGAATCTGTATATGTGTGTCTGACAAATGGAAATTGTATTTAAATTGATTATTTCTTCTGGAAAAGGGTGCAGAAATTATAAGATGTTTTTTTTTTAATTTTGCTCCTTTTCGTTCAAATTAGATTTTTTGTTATGTGTTTCTTATTGTTGATATGTTTTATTTTGAATGAAATAAACGAAAGAAAGAAAGAAAGAAAGAGAGAGAGAAAGAAAGAAAGAAAGAAAAAGAATACAGCCCAATATATCGCTGACCATCCTCAAGTTTGACTGTATGGCTCGAAAATGTTAGTCTTTGAAGGCATTTTGGTTCCGATCTAAGCAGCTTTGTCAAAGCCATGGTGAGAGCTTCATTAATGAAAACTAGTTGGCAAACTAACCCCCCAGTCCTCAGTCCTAATGCTCATGATGTGTTTTGCTGTCCTGGTCTCTTTGAAAGAGGTTTTGTTCACATTCCTTAAGATGTGGACTGCTGTGAAAGAGTCTGGAGATCAGATTAAGACATGCCTCATGAGTTAAAACTTCACACCTCATCCTCTGTTTTGATAGATGTCCTTTTTCGACTCCTGTCCTAAACCATCAACACTTGCAGCAGAGTCTCAAATGGAACCACTGCCTCTCCTTGTTGTGCCTCGCAAACTCTGTTTCTGTTGTTTTGAATCAACAGCTGAGAAACCAGCTCATTATCTTGGACTTGGACCCAGAAAGAACCTCAGCATGTGCACACGGCCAGCCTGGACACCCAGGTAAAGACACCAGGCCAGGGCCTTTATTCTTACATTTACCATGTAAGAATTAACTTGGTCAGCAGAGAGGGAGTATGTTTCAAAGTAGCACTAGAGGCATGACCCATGGCTTTCCATCAGATCAACACCCTAAGACTCATGATGGTCCCATTGGCTTATTCCTGTTCATGGTGCATTCCTGGACACGACTATCCAGGAGATTTTATCGCCCTGTTATGACACCCGATAGCCGTTTCTAGGACAAGAGTAAGGAATTTCATTCTCAACATGTCTTCATAACCTGTGTCAACATTTTATTCCATAAAAGGTCTGTTTCATTAACTCTTTTTCAATAAATCTGCCATGGTCTAGTATGAATAAATGTCTTGCGAGTCGTTTTCTCTGGGGGGAAAAAAACCTCTTGCATTCCTGTTTCAGGAAGTGGAGGTTGGTCCATGTAGTGGGGTACAGAAAATGTCAATATTATGAGTTTTACTCATTAATATTCATTATACACAAACATCTCATCTTTGACTGGCTAACAGCAATATGACTTTTCTGCTTCCTTCCACTGTGCTTCCTTCTTGGGTAAAAAATGCAACATTAATGTTTTATCTCTGCAAATAAAACAAGCCTGAAGGAGTTCTGCCATGTTGGGGCATTGCTAATGCTAACAGTTAGCTTTTACTAGCCTAGACGCGCTCTGCTCTCCCCTGGCTGTAAAATCAACACCACACAGCAAATTCAGCATGCTCAAAATAACTATCAGAGTTGATTTCGACACTTTTAAAGTGTCTATATGGGTCCACCCCAGTAAGTGTTGATTTAACACTTTTTGAAGAGTTGGTACTTTAACTCTGATTTAGTGTTAAAAACCAACTCCTCTAGAGTTAAATATCTAACACTAGGGCTGCAACAACGAATCGATGAATTCGATGAAAATCGATTACTAAAAGCGTTGGCAACGAATTGCGTCATCGATTCGTTGTGTTGCGCAACTCTTCCAAAAGCCCCCTCCCCTCCCGCCCGCCGTTGCGCGCAGACCGGTGGAGAGCCGGCAGGTGTTTGTAAGAGGAACATGGCAGAAGCAGCGAGACCCCAAAAAAGTTAAAACTTCTAAAGTTTGGGAGCATTTTCAGTTAAATCAGGCGAAGACATGCAACGTTTGTAGGTCAGACTTAGCATGGCACGGGGATACTACGGAGATGATGCAGCGTCTTAAACGCAAGCATGTCAGAATCATCAGCGAGGAAGGAGAGAGCTCGGTGTCCGGGTAAGTTAAAAACTTTTCAAAAGTGATTCACCCAAGCCCCGGATTATTACACAGGCTAGACATGCCCTAAGCTCGTAAAAAAAGTCTATAAAATTGTAAGCGCGACGCTATTTGATAGTGGGGGGGGGGGGGACTCGCGCCGCTGCGAACCAGTTCCGCCGTCACATTTCCGCAGAAACTGGTTGATCACACCGGGGCCAGACTACTAGCATGTGGCTTTACAACCACAATGTCCTCAGAAGCGAAAATGCTTTTAAAAGGGAGGGAGGAGTCCTAACTGTTGCTGCAGGCGTGTTGTGTGAGAGTGCAGTTATATACTGGTTAATATATTTTTGGGTTCAGTTGCTTTCATGTGGCCTAATGTGAGTCTATTTGGGATCATTGGAATGATCAGCAGCATTTCTTGATGTGACTTTATGGCAGTTGCCCAGGGCATCATCGCAAGGAGGATGGCATTCATTTACTTTTGTTTTATTTGGTATTTTTCAGTCATTTTTGGAAATAGTGATTAATTTTGATTAATTCACAGCCTATGTTTAATTACATTTAAAAATTAGTTGTTTGACATCCCCAATTATAATAAATGTCTACAAATGAGATCAAACAAAACAGATGAGAATTGCCCTTAAAGAGCAAGTCACCCCCAAATAAACTTTTTTTTGCTGATAAACTAAATAAACAAGTGTCTAATCGTGCTGCAGACACGTGTCGTCAATAATTTGGCACTTCAGTGCATCTTAGTTAAAATTTAAATATTCTGCCTAAAACTGGCAGTGTTGTGCCGTTGTCAGGTAAAAACTCTGCACTGTATTTTAATTTAAATCTGCCACCGCTATTGGCTAAGAAGTATGCTATGATGTAAACTGGTACATTATGATGTCACAATGCTGTCGTGAGCCTGAGTGTGTGTGTATTTGTTAGCGGCTCCGCCCTCTCGGTCTGCCAGGCAACAGCATGTGTTGCATTTTTCAAACATGAAGCGGGAGTGGAGTTAGACTCTGGTAGGGGTTGACTTGCTCTTTAAGCTGTTTAATTTGGACCAAGCATTTTAGGTCACAGATAGTTGTAGCTTAGGGTCTCTGTCTATACGCCTTATAAGACAATTTAGGTGATGGCATGTTGTTTTTCTGCTATTGAACTGTTTTCTAATAATGTTGTGTTTAATAAAGTGAAGGAAGGAGAAAAATAACGTTTCCCTGGCAGTTTTAAAAAATGTCCCTATGTAATCCGATTAATCGATTAATCGTGTCGAGACCCCATCCGATTAATCGATTATCCAAATAATCGTTTGTTGCAGCCCTATCTAACACAAAATCAGAGTTAAAGAACCAACTCTTCAAAAAGTGTTAAATCAACACTTAATGGGGTGGACCCATGTAGACACATTAAAAGTGTTGAAATCAACTCTGACAGAGTTATTTTGAGCATGTTGAATTTGTTGTGTACACTACAACCAGTGTTACTTTTCAGAGTCAGTTTACACCCAAGTTATTAATCTCCACCATGATATCATGAATTTTAATACTTTTCAGTGTGCCATGCCAGGAAGCTACCAGCTACACTGACAAACACTGGCTAACTCATGCCTTGTACACCTCATGACTGCTATCAGCCAGTGGGAGAGGATCACAAGTAGAGTCCTGAGCATGTAGTTTTAACTAGTGATGTGTCGGTCGCGAACGAATCGGCTCTAAGAGCCGGCTCTTTGAAGTGAACGACGGGAGCCGGCTCGTCATTGGGAGCCGTCCCCTCCCCTCCCCTGCTTTGGTGAAAGCTACAGGCGATTGGTCAACATGTGTGACTGTGTGTCCAGACTGTCCACACGCAGAGCATTAGGGGCAGGGAAGAGGGAGGGTCAGACTCAGACACACAGCAGAGCACATGCGGGTGGAGGGAGACAAGAGGGAATGAGGAGGAGGAAAAAGGCGAGCGAGAGGGAGGAGAGTGCGACGAAGACGGTGAGAAAATGAGCGCCAGCAGCCAGAAAGTGAAGATGTCTTAAAGTGTTCAGTTATTAAATCCATAGAAATGATAAATATTTGATATATTGCATTTTTTACATTAGTAAATCATTTTACATATAGTTTTGCATTATTTTGGTTATAAATGTACTCTACGCAACAGAAAATCTGAGGAGCCACTTGGGAGCCGAAAGAGCCGGCTCTCTAAGAAGAGCCTGAATTCCCATCAATAGTATTAACCATGCACCACATTATTATTGTGATAGTGGAACACACAGCGGTCCCATTCTTTTGACCGGCCTCCTCACTTACGGTACAAACATGACATAACAAGCAAAACCACATTTGCAACAGTGAACAAAGTACTAACTAAGAACAACACAACTCCGCAAAATAAGCATGCATAAACACCTCAAAATAGAACAAACTAACTAAAAACATGACTACCCACAATGCACCTCGCCCACTGCAGCTCCTGCAACTCTCTGCAGCCAATCGGCCACTACCAGTCCAACTTTTAGAATAAAAGGGTGGAGTCGACAAATTAACTCTGCAGGTGTTACAGCTGCTGTGGGAGTTCAGAGTTAGATTTTCAGGAGTTAATTTGTCCAAAATGACACCTACAGAGTTGATTAGGAAACACTCCTTTTTAACGCTGGGTTTTAACTCTCATGTCAGTGTTACATATCAACTATATAACTTGTTTTAGGGTTAAATTAACTATTCTTGGTGGACCAACACCAGAAAATTAACACTTTTGAATTTGCTGTGCAGCCTTCCGCGGTAACAAGACAAACTGGGCAAGGCTATGAATGCATGAATTTCCCCTGTGACGTGGAGACTGGCTTTTTCTGACCAATAGTTTTTCAGTCTATTTGGTTTTTTTCTGCTGATGCAGGCAATAGGTGTTGGAACAATATTTTCTAGGGATGTCCCGTTCCGATATTGAAAGTAATTCGATATCGGCCCAAAAACACTGCATCAGATTAAATCGGACTGCATGAAAAATCTCCGATATAAGCAGTCCGTTTCACTTTAAATTTCATTCAAGCAATTCTATCCAGCAGCGCCCAAATCCATCATGCAATGCCCACGTGATCAGAACAGTGCATGCTAGCAAAGTAGCAAGGAACAAGAGCGATGTCGGCCGTGTGGCAGTATTTTTGTTAAAGTCCATAAAAGACAGTGTGGCTCAGTGCAACATTTGCCATGCACAAGTTTCCCATGGTGAAACAGAACTAGAGAAGCAGCACCACAAAACACTGCATGAGGATTTTCGCAGTGTGTGGAGTTAAAGCTTAGGACACTCAACTTGTAGCAGTTGGTAAATGGACAATTAAAGGGCTGAGTCCAGTTGCACTCCCAAATTTCGGATGGTGGTCTTCATGTTGGATGCTAAAGGGCCCAGATTCACAGCATCGCATGGACGTGTAGACATGCCAGGGCTACGTACAGTTACTTCAGTCTTAGCGTCATTCAGATGTAAAAAGTTTGAGGCCATCCAGGAGCGCACATCCTCTAAGGCATCTACAAGCTTTGATATTGACCCATCGACCCCCCGCTGAAGGGGGAGGTAGATCTGACAGTCATCAGCATAAAAATGAAAACGCATGCCGAACAGATGCCACCATTTGCTGACAGTAAAACATAACTGAAGTGACCTTGAATTAGTAGGGTAGCATTCAGACATTAATTCTGTTTGCTTCACAGCCAGACATGACACGGGAGAAAAAACAAAACAAAAACAAAAACAAGTTCTAATCATTGTAGCTTGGATTTTCTTAAGGAGCTTGTACTGCTGAGGTACCCTGAAGGCTTGATGTAACAAACTACCCTTGTCGGTGTTGACTATTTATGCTTGTTGATTTTTTTTTCTGCTTAAAACAGCCTAAAGGACATTTCGGTCACGTTTTACTTGACGAATGTCGACCATGAATAAGCAACATTTAAAAACCAGTTTCATTCACTCAGCCTGCCAGCGATCAGAAGGTTAAACTTATGACCACAAACTGAAGCAATAATATTTTAGTTTTAAATGCCCACTCTGTTAAAATGACAACGACTGGATGTGAGACGGATGAGTTGCATGGGATAAATGAGCTGTTGTGTGTTTTTGATGCCTTCTGTTGCAACATTCTGATGGTAGCACAGGATCAAAACCTGTCTGATCCACATTTGTGTGCATGATGGCTGAGAGCAGCCTGTAAAAAGGAGGGCTGTTCTGCTCATGTCAAACAAACGGAAACACGTCTCTGCTCTTTGTTGATCCGTACAAAAATCTAACCTTGAGCTACTGAGGCGTCTTCCTGTGCACTGGAGTGCACTCCAAAGCAAAGCAAACACAAGTCAACGTGTGAGGAGAAGATGAGGGTGAAGTAAAGGACCGACTTTTCAGTAGCTTATGAAAAACCATGAGAAAAATGTGACGTTGTGAGATTTATTTCGTGTTTAATGAAGTCAAACGAGTTCTGGCTTGCATCTTGTGGAGCTGAGTGAGGACATGGAAATGCAAACTGCTTTCCCCTTGAAGAGATTCGGGGGCATGAAAGGAGACCTGCAAAGCAGCGTGAGGTAGAGAGAAAAGAATGAAACAGAAGCATGACTCAGAGATTTGTCTCACCCGGTAGGAACAATCAATATTTTGGTTTTTCTGCACTACTGTTGCTCAGTGTTCATGTTCAGGTATGAAGTAACTGACAAGTATTTGATCACGCCGGAACACGGGGTTGAGGGATTATCTAAGACTCTCCTGTGATGAAGGTCCTGAGCCCCTCCAACAGGACACTAATCCTGGTAGGTGGATGATAACTGCGTGTTTCTATGACTTTTATTGCTCCTAATGTCAAAATTGTGATGAAAAGCCAAATCAGAACAGATAAAGAAAAATCTTAAAATTAGTCCCACATGAGCTATAAAACTCGGGCCTCCTACACTTCCCATAAAATGATTCAATAAATATGAGTTAGAGGACTGGAGTCAAACCAATGAAACTTCAGAACGCTGCAGAGCTGTCTGGCAAACAGCTCTTTCAACACGAAGGGAAAACTGTTTAATAAAAAGTCCATTTTCAAAACTTGACAAGAGTGTTTGTTAAAACTAGCTTGATTAAACCAAATTAGAATTAAAAAGTAGCATCCTGCCGGTATAAAACCGAGTTTTCTAATGAAATGGATCAGGAGTGATAACGTTAAGCCCATCTGGTGTGCCAACGGGGACATCTAAAGCCCCACCAACCCCCACTAGGACAGAACTCTAATCCCATCCTTTGAGTAAAAAACAGATTTTCATTTACTGGTAGTTTCGTGGTTGGTCAACCTGCTGAACTTGGATTTAGCCTGCAGGGAGATCCGCTGTATGTTGTCATCTTATTAGAAGATGAGATGAAACTTTAGTCACTTCTGCAGGGGGGAATTGCCACTGCAGTTGCCAGAACAGGGTGGATACGGTAATATAAGGGAGAAAAATAACAGAAAATATTTAAATATAATCTAAATGGACATGCTTGTTTATCGCCCGTTGAAACCTAGGATGTTTCTGTCCCCAACTTACGGACTTGTACTTCCATTTCAGGTGATTTGAGAGCAAACACTTTCTGCTGTATTATCATTACCTTTCAAATTGAATGCTTGTTGCATCAAGCTTATGCGCACTGATTGCAGCAAATCATGATACAGACAATCTGACAGACTGAGCGGTGCCTCATTCAGCGGGTCACAGTTTGAGATAGCGTGGCGGCTCCTGCACTTTCAATTTCAGATTGCACTGATGTGGCAATGATGGAATATTTCATTAGGTTGGTGGATAAACAGAATCGGCGCTCTGCTCCGATATGCCGGTCAAGGATTGCTGGTTAAAAGGGCCGAGCGGTACTCTGCTTTGCTATTACCTCAAACTGCACACAGCAGTGGCCCCACAGATCTGGCTGGGACTGCACAAACCAAATCAGTTCTTGAATATTACAAAGATGTGATTTTCTAAATCAGATGTAAAATGTCCCAACTGTCTCTCTAGACATCATCTGCTGTCAGCCGGGTCTGACTTGTGACTCGCTGATGGCTGTCCTTTCCCGGATTACTGGAACACACTTGATACAGACACTTCAGCAACAGTGGATAAAGAAAATGCATAATCTTCGAGGAAAGAAGTGGTGGGTGGAAGGTAGACCTGATCATTTATGGAAGAAGCCATTATTACAATTATTTGAAGGAGCCATATCATGTAAAATCTAGTTTTTGGAGCTTTTTAAAAGGTGATATTGATATTTCCTCATGAAAAGTATCCCCAAATTCAATATTCATGCATTTTCTTAGCCTAGTGAACTAGACCAAATTCTTGCCTTGCTAAATTTGGTCTAGGTTTGCTCCGCTGGAACCTCTGCAGCCCCTAGCAGCATTCTGGCTGGCCAATCACAGCTCTCTATAGGGGTTTCAAACCCATAGAGCGCTGTGATTGGCCCACTGTTGTGGGCCAATCACAGCGCTCTTCTTTGCGCACTAATCAGGGCACTCTATTCGTCTGATGGGTGGGATGATGCAACAGAGTGGAAGAAGATGGCAACAGCTCATTTGAAGCGGCTTTTACATCAATGTTGGACTTGTAGGATTTGGGCTTTATTAAAATCAGGAGCAGAAAGATTTATTTAAATCCCTTATTTAGAAAAAAGGACGTGTTTACCCCTTCTTCAACAGCGGGCTGCCTCGTTTACCAACATCTGTTGCAGTGAGCACGTCACCTTGTTCATTGTCCAGTAGCATGTGGAGACCGAGATCCGTCAATGGAGCGTTGCCAGACTAAATGATATATTTAGCCAGGCTAGCATTTTTCTGTCTCAGCTGCAAATTCACGACGACTGCGTTAAACCTCCATCTGACTTGGGGACAAAACACAGTTGTGAAAACCATGTGTTCTGTTCACCAAGATGCACGTAATGGCTAGCTCAGGACATGCGTGTTAGGCGACCACTGATTTGTAACAGACTTGGTAGTCCAGTGGTGAGAGTAGCATGCTGTTATGCACAGGTTTGACTCCTGGTCTCAGCAGTAACTTTTTTCTTCTCTTTCAGTTAAACTTGCCAGTATTATGTTTTCAACCCTTCATTAATACACTGTTTAAAATATGAGGACAAATCTTTTTTTGTACTTTTTTAGTCAATGTGAGTCCATGTGTTTTGAACAGAGTAAATCAACTTAAAGAGCAAGTCACCCCCAAATCTACTTTTTTTCCCTGATAAACTACATAAATGCGTGTCTAATCATGCTGCAGACACGTGTAGTCAATAGTTTAGCACTTTAGTGCATTTTAGTTAAAATTTTCATTTTCTGCCTATAACTGTCAGTGTTGTGCCGTTGTCAGGTAAAAACTCTGCACTGCATTTGAATTTAAATCTGCCATCGTTATTGGCTAAGAGGTACCCTAGAACGTTAGGTGGTACCATATGATGTCACAATGTTGTTGTGAGCCTGTGTGTGTGTATTAGTTAGCGGCTCCGCCCTCTCGGTATGCTAGGCAACAGCATTTGTTGCATTTTTCAAACAGGAAGTGGGAGTGGAGTAATACTCTGTTAGGGGGTGACTTGCTCTTTAAACGCTGCTTGGAAACAACCAAATTCAAACATGTACAGAGACAAAATATTTAGCAGAAAATAATCCAATAAAAGTAAAATATAAAAACATGAAATCGGCTTCAGCTGGCTAAACAAATGACTGCCGATACCTCCGAGAGTCGAACCCATGTCAGCACATGGCAAAACTGAGATGGGAGACAGATGCCTTAACCACTGGACTACTATAACCAACACAGCAACTAACTCATAAGGCCCTGCTGTAGGCATGTTTTGTTGGAGTGGGCGGAGTTGAAACAAAGCGTTTTATTTTTGAGTACAAATCCATGCTGACGAAAATACCTCATATTTAAGATAAGACATTTCAATAGTGCCAATGGTAATATTTGATCATACGCTGTGCCTGCCTTTGCTCTCAAAGGTTTACAATAGCGTGGTATGGAACCTTTAATGTTCGCTACAACTATCCACATTTCACATTTGAAGGAAACTGCAGATATTATTTTACAGCAGCAGGTGGCAGAGTTGAGCAGTTTAGTGGTGAGTAAAACTCAATATGAAAGCAAATCTTCCTTTTCATACTAGAGATCCACCTAGACCAGTGGTTCCTAACCTGGGGGTCCCGACCCACACAAGGGGGCGCCAAAGCCTCTCAGTGGGTCGCCCAGACCTCTCCACTTTAAGGGGTTAAAACTTCATTCATTACTTGTTTATAGCCTACATTTTGCTCACATTTTTTTTCATGAGTGAAAAGTTTACTGATATTAAGTCAGGAAATAATTAGTACAGAAAAAGTAACACACTTTTAAGAACATTTTGCTCAGCTCACTGTTTTATTTTCAAGTGTAAAAAGTTCATTAAAGATAGGACTGGTTGATTAATCACAGCCTTTACAGTAAATAATCTAGTATAAACAGTAATATACACATTTAAGTACATTTTGCTCAGTGTATTTTTTATGTGTCAAACGTTTATTGAATGGAATGATTGATTTATCAGTGTTTACAAGAAACAATGTGTTCAGAAAAGTAATACAAACTGTCAAGCACATTATGCTCTGTTTGGTTTTGTTAATGACTTTGTTCTGTACTGGAGCCTACTATTACTGTTATCTATTGAATCAAAGCATATTAAAATGTGCTTGAACAATTTTATCATTTCTTAATACTGTTTGTACTGGAAGAGAGAATGGGAGGGGGGTCGTCAAAAATTTTACTGGTAAAAAAAAAAAGGGGTCCTTTGGGAAAAAGGTTGGGAACCACTGACCTAGACCTTCAGAAGAGGTGAAAGTGTGCATCATTTGGAAGACAAGGCCGCTCAAGAGAAAGCTTGGAAAGAAAAAATGTGTTTTTGTGATCATGGGAGGCAGAGTTGAAACTAAAATACAAATGTGATTAATTGCATTGCCTTATTTGATTTAACACCTATGTTTGGAAATGGTTTCATGCGAGCAAAAACCTAAGCAGAATAAGCTTTGACAAGAAAAAACCTATAATCCACAGCTTGTATTCCGTTCTTCTCCTTCTCTATCCAATCCTTTGACTCAGCTTTAGTTTCCACGAGAAGCCAATTACTCACACAGCCTCAGTAATTAACATGAGGAATAGCAAAGCCGAATGCTGCCACAACTAGATGATTGTGACAGAGAAACTTCTGCTAATGAGGCACACTCTGGGGATTCTCTTCTCTCGTCTCTGGCCTTGCTGACTGCTGTGGTGCTCGGGATGGATGCTGCTAAGCGCTACAACTGGTAGTGAGTCATTTTGAGGCCTATCGAACAGCAGCCAGAAAGCGTGTGGGAGGTAGAAACTATGAAAGGTGTTTTCCCATCAAGAAAAAACATGCTCAGACACCACAGTGGTCTTAAAACGTTTTCCAGCTCAAGACAAATGAGTTAGTCACCAAACTAAAACCGCAAACATCGACTTTGTTGTAACTGCTGCAACCTTAGGGTTAACGCAACACATTAAAATTATAAAAAAAATCCTAGCTAATACTTCCCAAACAAAAATAATGTGTCCTGGCACAGTTATCAGAAACCAGATCAAATCAGTATGAAGGAAATTAGTTGATTCCCAGCAGATGTAGCCTGACCTTCTTGGCGATTGACCGCGATCCGTCACTTGGGTTCTAGTGCCTTTGATCCAGTTTTACGACTAATCATTTAGATGTTTAATGGACATTTGCTGTGATCTCAACACTTCAGCCATCTAGTCGCAATAATCAAAACACAAAGTTGTGTGAGGACACCACTAGAGTCCCATTATTCTTATCACGATATTTTGGGGCTTTATTGCAATAAACAGTACATTTCCTGATATTTTGATCAATTAAATTTAACTCATTCACTGCCAGCCGTTTCCTGATCGCTAAAGGCCTTAGCTACCGGAGTTTCTCACCGTTTTTACTGTTTTTTTTTAAAGAGTGAGAGAATGTCGCGCGCTAGGATGATGTCGACGCCAAAACAACCAAAACAAAGCGGAGACTCACTTCCTACGTCAGAAAGAATCCGTGTGTTTCCAGCGTTATCCGTTCTTTCATAATCTGTTGTGGAATTGTGATCGGCAGAAGCTTTTCCGGTTCGCGCCTCACTTTTTTTTTTACAGGAACGGCCCAAAGCTATCTCCTAACACATGGATTTTCTGCTTCCTGATCACGTGACGTGTGACGTATGCGGATGAAGATCGGCTTCAGAGCTGAGATGCTTGTTCTCTCGGCGCGGGGGCTCGTTCCGACGCCCACACAGTAAAAAAGAAATGCTAATGACGACTTTAGTCGTCATTAGCAGTGATGGGTTGGATTTAAAATGATGACTTTAGTCGTCAATGGCAGTGAATGAGTTAAATAAATAATTTTTCAAGTATTTAAATCAAAATGCAGAAAAAATGTTGAGATGATTGGTTTTTGATGGTTGCAATTAATTCCTGGGGGAAATGAGGATAAATCAAGCTAATCCGAGACATCACCTAGGAATGCTCGATTATGGCAAAAATGATAATTATTTATCTCAATCTTTCATTAGCGTTTTTATTTGTAACAGACACTGTCTGTTTTGGTGGCCACAAGGTGGCCTTGTAGGCACTGGTTGTTCTCCTGGCTCTAGCTGAGCCAGGTGTCGCTCATCAGCCCATCAGGGAGCTTCCTATAAAAGGAAGCTGAGGGTCGTAAAATTATTGAACTTTAACAGTTTTTAAACGTTTCTCTCATGGGAGTCAAATAGAGGTGTCGTAGGGAAGTGCGTACAGTAGTGCAATGCAACGTGTAGCTCAGATTAGATGAAGTATTATTATTTTTTAGCATGACAAATCAGCACAGCATGAGAGCGTGAAGACAGACAGATGTGTGTCTCACCCTCATTGGGTGAGAGTCCGCAGCCCTGATGAAATAAATATCCACTTCTGATAAGGTTTGCTGTAGCTTGAATTTGTTCTAGTTTTGGTGAGTGGGTGAAATAAACCGAGAAGGGTTTATGATTGGTCAGTCAATGTAACATTATCATGCTGCATGCAGACCATTCCCCTTCCTAACGTCTGATAGGACGCTCCGGGTGTTGTTGTTAACCTGCAGGGGATATCAACAACAAAGTTAGAGACAGCAGCAGCTGAGGAGGTAGAGCGGGTTGTCCAGTAATCTGACGTTTGCAGGTTCCATCCCGGCTCTGACCAGAAAATGCTGCTGTTGTGTCCTTGGGTAAGACACTTAACCCACCTTGCCTGCTGGTGGTGGTCGGAGGGACCGGTGGCACCAGTGTTCAGCAGGCCTTGCCTTCGTCAGTGCGCCCCAGGGCAGCTGTGGCTGCTTCATACCTCATCGCCACCAGTAGGTGAATGTGTGTGTGAATGTGTGAATGACTGATTGTGTTGTGAAGTGCCCTGGGAGGTTGTAGAACATAGACTACGTTTACATGCAGCCAATATCCGGGTTATGATCGGGTTAAGGTCGGTATTCGGGTTTCTGAGTTGATCAGAATAACCCGTTTACAAGCATAAATAGAAAGAGTTACCCCTAACCCGATATAAATGCGGACGTTGGGGTAGCGTCAGGACGTATGGACTACGTCCAGACGCAATATGCGTCATTTCCGGTTCTTCTCGTTCCGGTATCCGTGAAAACAACAACATGTTTCCCAGTTCGGAAGAGATAGCGACCGCGTTTGTTTGCGCTTTAGTTTCTTCGTCACTCCAAAAGTGTGGTGCTGTGCCGCGACTCGCCATGTTTCTCCCAACGTGTTTACTTCCGGTGTTCTGGCGCACACAAGACGTCTCGCTACTCAAAAGATCAAGATTCCTTGCGAACAGAGCATGCGCAGAACACACGCCTTGATGGGGATATCCCGATATGCTTTTACACGACCAAACATTCGGGTTAGAAAAGGGTTACCTCAGATGTAGTAACCGGGTTTTAAAAAACCCGGTTATGAGGATATCCGGGTTTCTGGCGGTGTTTACAAGGACCTGCGGAACCAGGTTATTGTGAATATCCGGGTTTTAAAAGGGTTACTGGCTGCATGTAAACGCACTGACTAAGAAGGTGCTATACAAAAACAGGCCATTTATACAGAAAGTAGCTAATGATTCCTTGAACGAGAGGACAAAACTGACTCCAGACCAGATCTGTACCCTCCTGGACCTCTGCCTTTCCGCCATCTATTTCAAGCACAATGACAAGTTTTACCAGCAGAAACATAGACGTGCGATGGGCTACCACTATCATCTTTTGTTGCCAACTTCTACATGGTGGAAATGTAAACACCAAGTCACTGGTTCAGGTATGTGGACGACACTTGGGTCCCAATTCTCATGCAGGAAGTAGAAAGCTTCATCAGGCACTTTAACGCTGTGGGCAAAAACCTTTCTAACACCTACAACGCAGCTCTAAACCTAAATCCAAAAGAGTTTCAGCCTAGATCACATCCTTCTGCATCTAATCAAAACAACCATTTTAACACAATAGTACAAAACGACGTCAACAACTTCTCAGGGGGTAGCTTTGCTTCACCACCAAAATAGCCAAGGATTCTCAGAAACGCTGCTTGATTATTTGTTAGGTGCTTTTTGGGAAAGAGAGTCATTAAGGGGGTTTGTAAAGTCATTAGAAAGTGCGACAATGAAGCTAAATTGGCAACATTGTAGTGGGAGGTGTGCTTGATTTGCAACTTGGAGCAGCGTGAGAGTAAACTGCAAAGGAGGAGCCAAAAATTGGCTCATTTTGTTTTAATGATCATTGAAAACCCAGATCGTAATTTAGATTTAAACTCAGTTAATTGACCAACTATAACATCGTCCATCCTCTTGTGGTAACTGCTGAGGAGAAATTTGGTCTGTCATTGGCCAAAGACATGTCCTTTCAGGCACAAAGCCTCTAGCCATAAATATTAAAGAATGCATCCCAGAGCTGTTCTGTAGTCTGAATCAAACACACTGTTCTGTTCCCAGTCAGCAAACTAAATCACCAGTCCTTGAGGGGCCGAAGAAGCCTGACAGACATCTCAAACAACACACACAGTTATTCTTCCCTTCATGGTTTTTTAAAACATGAAGGCTTTAAATTCAGTCACAAAACAAGACAGACTCTCTGAGGACTTATTATCTAAAAGGACCAATCGCTAAACCCCTGATTTTACAAATATGGTTTAGTGACATAACTATCCATGTCAGGCATAAGAAACTCAAGATTTCTCCACATGGTGAAGCAATGTGCATGACGGCATAGTAAGAATATTGTGTTCAAAGGGAGTTTGCAAAACAACAAGCACAGCTGTGAGTGTTAAAAAAAAGTCATCATGTGTCATCAATTGCTGTTTTCAGCTCAGGCCATTTTTCCAGATGGAAACACTTAAATCATTAAATAAGGGGGGGGGGGGGAATCCCTAATGAAGCATTAATGATAAATGATAAATGACCCGCACTTGTATAGCGCCTCTCAGAGTTAGGACTCCAAAGCGCTTTACACTACAGTGTGGTGATGAGCTACGATGGAGCTCATCACCATCAGCTAAATGAGGTGGTGCTCACTCCTCACCCCTGCCACATGGACACAAGGGATAAACCATCAACCCTGCTCAATGGTCAACTTTCCTTGCGGGGTCACACCCATTAGGACAGTGGGAGGGTTAAAGAGAAAAGACTCACTAACAGATTGATATTTTATTTACCGCAACAAGTGCCCAAGTTGTCAAATAAACTCCCAAAATCTAGTAAAATAAGCTACTCCTGACTAGGGTTGTCACGGTAACCGGTGTAGCGGTAAACCCCGGTAAAAAAAGTTGACAATAGTAATAACCATCTTGTTTTTTAAAAAAAATATTATCTCGGTGGATTACCGTGGCTGCGATGTAGGCGCAGTGACCCTTACCAGCCACTGTATCATCTGCTGAAGTTGCCGGCGGCACATGCGCACTTCGTTGTTTACAACCAAAACTTTCTTGAAGCCAAAGCTGAAATAATGGCCAAAGGAGGAGACAGCAGTGCTCGGGGCATTTATTATCCCTCAAAGAAGACAAAGTCGAAAGTACGGGCATGTTTTGGATATTTGAAGAATGCCGAGGGACAGCTGATAGAAGACGGCTATCCTGTTTGCAGCACGTGCAGAAAAAGTGTCTGTGAAAGGCAGCAACGCTTCAAATCTCATGACACATCTGCGTGACCATCACCCACAACTCTACAGTCAACGCAAGGCAAGCTAACGTTAGCGTTTTAGCTAAAATGCGTGATCCGAGGATTTGGGTTGAGGGAGAATGCAACGAGTCGCTATATAAAGTAGCCGCAGCGCCGCTACCTGCATATAAACCGTGTCGCGGACACCCCCATGTTGAAATGACGCTATGCATTACGGGGCTCCCAGGGGCAGATAAGAGTTGGTCTCTCTCCGAGAATAATTATAAATTTAACAATGATTACTGCCTGATGACATTTTCCCACATCTGCAAAGCTCACTGGAAGGACACAAACCGAGGACAATAATTTCCTGATATAGGGTTTATTACTCAAGTAAGGGTAAAAAAGTATCTGATTAGAAGGCTACTTGAGTACTGAGTATCATCTGATCTAATATTTTTAAAATGATGACATCAAACAAACAAAAATAAGAAGTTATGGACAAATGTTGGTATTTTAAAGAGTAAAAGGGAAAAAATGTCAACAAATAAACAACATGATTACAAAATAACCCATTTTAGGTTAAATTTAGACAAAAACTGAGGACAATATTTTCCTGACATACAGGGTTTATTTAGTTGTCTGAAAATGTAACATGTTTAAAAATATACCGTGATAATACCGAAAACCGTGATAATTTTGGTCACAATAACCGTGAGGTTACATTTTCACACCGTGACAACCCTACTCCTGACCAATGTTGTGAATTTTCCATTCTGTTGTCTCACTGTTCTAAAACGAAGGCGGACACAAACAAGGCTTTGCTTTCAAACGATAGCCTGAGGTTTGCAGTATCATTTGCCTTTCCAGAGATAAGACCTGACAACAGTGCACCTCTTTGCACCTCCTGCCAACATGGAGACTAACCACTTAAAGGAAGGAACGTCCAGTTGACAATTTGGCTTTTTGGACTGGAAATGCGGCACTGCAGAAACTTTAATGAAAATATTTCTTCACTCGCTGCGTCAATGACGTCTTTAACAAAAGGTAACTGCAGTCGGCCCAGAGAGGAGGCAAGAAAGTTTAACAGTTCCTGACAGTTTTCAGCATCTTGGCACATTTATTTAGAGAACGTTGACCATTATCACCTTCAAATCAAGTATGGTGGTGGAAGAACTGCAACAGACACGAGGCTCATCAGTCCAGGCTGAACTTTTGCTGTAAAATCACAACTTATGCTCAGCTCAATATGTGGTTTGCTGCACACAGTCACACCTCGGACTGAGCTAAATTTCATTGACTTGTGCCAAAGGCTTAGCCGTGACAGTGCTGTGTGACTGAGACCAACTTAGACTTCTCCTTGTGGACACAATTAAAACGTGTTTTTTCTACTTTTACCCACGAGTTAGGATTTTCTGCCATTTTCAATCATTAGCTCGATTCCAGAAATATCGCACGTCCTGGTACAACTGAGCTCCATTAGAGCAGGAGGCTGTCTCTCAGTCATCACATTTAGCTTTTAATACATGAATTAGCGTTAGAAGGAAAAAGGCTAGTCTGTGGAAAGAGAGAAATAAAAATACTGCAACAAAAGGTCGAGAGGTTCCTCTGTAAGACTTCACATTTCTTTATCTCAATCATTCAAAGATCTTGTTAATGAAGACAATGCAAAACGAGCCGCTGACAGCTCCATGGAGAGGTGACAGCAGGCAGGACACGTCATGGACTTTTCCAACTACGGGATGAAACGGTAGGAGTTTGGCAAACTAGTGTGACGTAAGGTAGTGGTGGTGGGTGGGGTGGGGGTGGGGTGGGGGGGTAATGAAAGCCAATTAGGGAGCGAATTTCACACCTTTTCCCCTTCACGTCTGTGAGCCACATCTGCCGCAGGGCGTCAAGCTTTCAGTCACGCTCACCATCCGGCAAATCCACATCTGTGTCCCGCCTTGTCAGGCAGCTTCTCCCACACCCGATCACCTCCACCCACCTCACATAAAACACACACCTTTGTATCACTTCTATAAAAAAAATCAGGGATGCTGCACTCCTTTTTCCTTTTCTTTTTTTGGCACGCTGAAGAGGCGTGAATTTAAGTCACGTATCCGATGAGCAGCGTATCTGGTGTTGACCTGTGCTACAACATTTTTGTTAAAGAGCTGAGTGAGCGAGACGGAAGGAGGAGGGCAACAGAAGAAGAGAGAAACAAAGAATGCAGGCCGAGATTTTAAGAGTAGTCGAGCCTTTTGACGCAGATGAGGAGCGGAAACGGTTGCCATAGAAACCCCACCCTGCCTGCAATAAGTCAATGAGTGAGTGAGGAGAGAAAACAGAAGGCCGAGTAAATGGAGAGATGAGGGCTGTGGATGTGTGTCCGATAGACATTTTTTAAGAAACTTTTTGGTTTTATTTTTAAAGAACATTACAAATGCTATGATTTTAAAAAGTCGCTTTTAAAAACACCTTTCCTTGTGGTTCACTAGGTTTTAATGAGTAGTTAGGGACGATGTGGGGAATTCTCAGGTCGTATCGGTTCTCCTCCCCCAACAGTTTGTGTAACTTGTCAGTCAGCTGTGTTTGATGGCAGAAGGAGGAGAAACACATAGAACTTTTCCCTCAATACAAAAAGAAGTCTTGGAACAATTTCTGGAAGTTCGAAACAAACCGTCATGGCTCGACTCACAGAGGAGCTGCACTCATCACTCTTTTAGCGAGAGCACTGCTCAGACGCGCCAACTCTGGAATATCTCACAGAAATCAAACTAACAGATTTTTTTTTTAAATTCCGATTAGTTTAAAAATTAGGAAGAAAAAATCAACGGGCATGAGTGCATTAAGGTTCTTGTTCATGAACCAGGAGAAAGTAGGAGTTTGTTTATTATCAGAGCTTGATGGTGCATTCATGGCAAACCTCAGATTTCTGAGTTTCAGATTAACCAATAATCACTAATTAAGCAGATCTCAGCAGAAACCTACCCAGATCCTATTTTTGGGAGACTCTATTAGAAGCAAACATTTGCAACAAGCTACAAGCATTAACACGAGGATCAGTCGGATGTGCCTACCAAAGCAGCTAACCTGGCTAAATAATAACTTGCCACACCACAGAGAACTTATATCCTGCGCTGTTGTACTCCAGTTAAATACAAATATATTATCCTAAAAATCTAGACAGACCATGGCTGAAGCAAAATGATTTTGCTCAGCAGGTTGGTCCAGCCACACTCCATTGTTCCCTCAGCAGGTCTACCATTGGCCTGATCAGTTTTCTGTTATGCCAATCACAGCGCTCTATCAGCCTGGTGGGCGGGATGATTCAACAGAGCGGAACAACTAATATGGCGACGGCTCATTTGAAACAGCTTTGCCATCACCTTTGGAAAATTTAGACTTGAGCTTTTCTTTGAGTCAAGAGCAGAAAGAGGTACTAAAGCCCTTTATTTAGAAAAAGGATGTATTTGTGTTTCCTCCAACAGTGTATGGTGGACTACCCTGGTGATGGACATCCATAGCAGTTGTTCGTTGTCCAACAGCATGCAGAGGCCGTTTGAAAGACAACCACAGATTCCGTCTCACGACTGAGTTGTCCATGGGTTGTTGCCAGATTGTATATTCACACATAGGGCTGAACGAGTTTGGAAAATAATCTAATTGCGATTTTTTTTTCAATATTGCAATTACGATTTAATTCACGATTATTTTCTCAAGGGGCTTTTCTCATATTTTTCAAGCAAAAGAAAAAAAACCATGCAACTTGTACTGAATATAAACAAGTTTATATATCTACATATGTATCTGCATGTCCTATCTGTCATGACTCCCAGGCTGACACCCTCCTCTGCCTCTGCTGCCTCCTCAATCAAGCCCTCAGCTACTTCATTACCATCACCTGCACCCTGTCATCAGGTCATGCCACACACCTGCCTCCTTTGCTATATAACACCCAGCCTGCTCTCCCAACCAGTGCCAGATTATTGAAAGCTCACGCCAGTAAATTCTCCAGCACTCCAACCTCTGCCTGTACCATAGATGCTGACCTCGTTTCTGCTCCTTGACCAACCCACGTGCCTGCTCCCTGGCTGGATTGCCTCCTGCCTGGTCATTGTAGCATTCATGGATCTCTCTGGTTTTGACCCACGCTCCCTCCACAACCCTTGCCAGTTCACTCTGTCTCCAGCCTCACCCTCCTCGTGTAACACCACGTCTAATAGACTTTTAAATTGCTTTACTGTGTTTGGTGTCATCACACGTCCTTCTAGTTCCGTTCATGACAATATCATCAAGTTTATCCATCTACATGTACACAAACACAAGTAAAGACAGAATTTTGTATTTGAAGGTGCAATCCTTAGCTGCCAAGAGCACATCCCTTGAAGGAGCACAGGTATTAGCATCAACTGTGAAAACTTATTAGCAGGAAAGAAGTGTGCCCCGTTTTTTGAAGTCTTTTGTGTTTAGAGTTTTTGACGTCTTGTCCATGCAGAGCTTCCGTAGATCAGTTACGTTAATAGCTGCTAGCCAAAACTACGTGGAAAACTACAGTTTTCTAGCTTCACTAAAATATCTGTCTGTGCTTATTGGATCGATGGCAGTTTTTACTTTTTATTAGACTCCAAATGTAATCATTTGGCACGTTCCTAATTTGTGATTTGTAAGAATGTAATAGGTGATATTAGCATTAGCATCCCTATGGATTCTTCCATGTATATTAGCATCGTGCTAAACACTCGCTGCCAGTCAAGTCACAGCCTTTGCGATTAGAAAATCTCCTTTTGTCAATTTAATTGCATATGTAATGAACCATTCAGCCCTATTCACATATGTAGGATGGATGGCCAGGCTACAAAAAGCATAACGGTACATTTAACAGTATTAGTACTTTCCTCCAAAAACATCAGTATTGAATTGTGTACTTGTCTTCTGCCATCTGGGTGATGGATTTAAGTACTGCAAGTGCTTATTTGTTCATTTTTTTTACTGTTTTTAGATATCATGTAAAAAATTTAAATATAAAACTATAATTAAATTTATGACATTAACATTAGTTAATCACGGTAATGTGGATTAAAGTCGGAGAGTTGTAAAGCTGTTCATAAAGAATCCTAGACCTTCCTCGTTTGTCCCATGTGCGTGCATCAAACTCCTTTTTTCTGCATTAAAGGAGAAGTCGTCTTTTGTTTAATAAACCAGATGGTGCATTGTCAGATTTTTGGTTTAATCCCACAGTACCTTTAAACTGTGGTATTTTCTCTCAAGGTTAACATACCGTCAGAATCTCTCACGTGTAGAGGGAACTCGCTGAGTCCGGCCTCAACTTCTAACTTTATTGGCTCCATCAAAGAGAAGCTATATAACAAATTGTAGGCCACTGGAGAGCTTTTAGTCCTTTTATTATCCTGATTAACTCCGACATCTATCGGACATCAAGCTATTACACTGAAGCACAGACGTGTGACAAACCAGAGGAAAGATTGGAACTAATGACAGCTTGTTGGCAGGTAATCAGAAGACATGTTGCAGGTGAGTTACAAATGACTTGTTTGTAGCAAAATGAACACATTGATAAATAAAACAGCAATAAAAAGGCTCCTAAAAGAAGAAGAGTAGCAGAAAGGGAGCAACAGGAATGCTAACTTTGTTATGGTGTAAGATTTGAAGGTAATCAGATCAACAACTGCGAAGCGACAAAAGGACTTTGAGTAAAATTGTCATTTATATGCACCATCGACGTCGTGCACCGGTTGCCACAACCATTACAGGAAACCCAGTGTTCCAGCAGGTGACAAACTCCCTATTAGCTCACAGCCCCCACCACTGCTCTCTGCCATTGGAGCATATGTTTGTGGCTGCGTGCAAAGGCCCAACGCACTGAAGAGCAGCAAAACGGTGAACGAGCAACATTTAAAGACAGATGTTGGAACATTAAATTACACACTTCGTAAACTTTACGTTCTGATTCGCAAATGCTCATCAAAATGTGCTTTTAAATTGAGCCACTTCTGGTTTAAAATAACTTTTTTTTTTAAATGTCAGGCAAAGTATGGCAACCCAACTGTGCACAACTGAAAGCTATCTGACAAGATCCCCTGCAGAATTTCCCATTTTTACATCATTCCTGCAACAAATGTGTAAGTTAATGCCACTCCATATGAAAATGGTAAAATTAAGTCATGTATGAATACAGCTGTTAGCAAATTTGCTGTAATAACTTTGTGAGACATAAAGGAGGCATTACATTAGTCACTTTCAGGGAGAATGACTGAACACCATTCTCACAGACAAAAAGAAAACTGAAGGAATGGAACATCACTGGGTCGAATGCAGGTGAAAAAGAAGCAAAGTGATGTCTTATTAATATTTAAAGACATTTATTTGATCATCCCTTAGTGCGTTTCTATGTCCACCCAGCATAAAGCGCAAACAGCTGAATGATAAGAGGATGTGTGAGTTAATTTGAAGGGTGAAACCTTAAAGTTAAAAAAAGCCAAGGAATGAACAAACAGAAGAGATGAAACTAAATGAGTAAACAAAAGAGCCTTTGATTTCTGAATCTTAATTTAGATTAGATTCATGTTTTTGTTATTTTTTCTGCAGCAACACTTCACATGTTCATTTTGTACATGCAGGTAAAGATGACAGGAGCTCGTTTATTCTAATCTGTCTTTTGACCTTCTATTTGTCAACTGAAAAATGGGTTTAAATATTTTAGTTGGCTGATATTTTCCCTCTCCGCTCTGCCGTCATCAAACCAAAGCACACAGAAGTCCGATCATAAAATTCTCTCGCTTTAACTGCAGTTTTTATGTTAAATTCCACCTAATTTACTCGGCGATATTAAATCTGTGTAGCCCACTCACCCACCGAGGCTCGGTTACACATTTATTTTTGCTCAGCTCCGTATCTTCCCCATCAGACGTACGTGGATTACCAGACGATCGGCCTGATTTCACATGGGCTCAGACTATTAACGCTCTGACCTTGGATTTGAACCAGGCAATTTGTCTGAGCGTTGGCACAGCCTTAGCTGCCCTCACAGACTCTGTTCAAGCTTCCCCGGTCGGTGCGGGCGGGCGGGCGGGCAGGCGGTAACTCTCCCGACTGTCTGCACATTAGCCTTCATCCCTGTGAAAAATGTCTTTTCTTTACCACTCAAAGGTTATGTTTAAATTGCTGTGATGAAGTGCTTCACATCCATCACTTGTAATTTTCTTCTCCCTTGTCCCGACTCCCCTTGTATTTATCACTTATTGCACATGAAGGCAGGTCTCAATGGAGCTCTTTCCTTATCAGTTTTGCATAGTTGTTGAATGCCCGTCCCTTTTCCGCTCATGTCCTCTTGAAAGTAACAAAAATAAAGGCGATCAAAATGCTAACCATGTGCGTCAGTCCTGGGGAAGTGAAATTAATTAATTACAAATTAGAAATTGCTAAAACATAACAGGTTTTGTGTTTTCCTTTTGTTATTTATGAAAGTTGAGCTTCCAAAACGCCCCAAACCACAAAAACAAAGACTCATGTGTCACAAAAGGCTAAAACCAACTAAATTAGCATGCCGATATTGTGTTAGCATGAAGAGTTACTCCATCATCTGACATGAGGAAGGTTGGTGGTTCAACCCTGGCTTCTCCATGCCAACATGTCCTTGGGCAAAACACCTCGTGGTGCCCTCGCAAATGCTTGTTTTCATTGGTCTAAAGCACGTGTCATGTGTCCAACTCCAGTCCTCAAGCGCCACTGTCCTGCATGTTTTAGATATTTCTCTGCTCCAGCACACCTGATATGAATCAACAGTGGGGCTGGGCAATAAATCTGAAAGTTATCGTTATCGAAATTTCTGACTCTTATCGAGATCATTTTTCCCATGTCAATAAATCAGATAATGAAGAGGAACAAAAATCCGCACACTTCAATCTGCGAAAATGTAGTATTTATTCTCAAGCTTTCGGTCAACAGACCTTCATCAGGAATTGGGTTAGGGTTCAATTCCTGATGAAGGTCTGTTGCCCGAAAGCTTCAGAATAAATACTACATTTTCGCCGATTGAAGTGTGCGGATTTTTGTTCCTCTTCATTCCATTTTTTATCCTGCACCTCGACCCGGAAGAGCGGTGTTTTTCCATCTCTTGCTCAATAAATTTGATAATAAAAAAATTAAAAGATCTGTGTAAGTTGGCAACGTTCATGTACCTTTAAGAAGCTGTACCACCTTGAGTCGTGTAAAAATGTGACTCAACAGAATTCATGTGACAGCCCCATCTAGTGGACAACTTTTGTCTCTGCGCATTCCTGTAGTTATCGTCCATTTATCGTTATCGAGGTGAAATCTTCAATATAAGGTAATATTGATTTTAGACCATATCGCCCAGCCCTAATCAACAGGGATTCTGTATCACATGGAGATGCTGCAGACTTAATTCAACCATTGATTCCGGTGAGTTGGAGAAGAAACAGGTAAACCATGAAAGGTAGTGACCCTCGAGGTGCTTGGTTTGACATTTAACACCGCAGGTGGTTGATACTTAAGTTGCCTTCACCACCACTTAAGTATCAACCACTGGACTGGAAAGCACTTTCTATCGGCACGAATAGAAACTAGACATCAGGAAGAAAACAAGGAGTTTACAGTAAAATAAATTCCTTTACGTTGGGTACAGAGCGAGTTTTAAGTCCTGATCCATGCATGTAAACAAGCGCAACATTCTCCTTGCAAGAAAAAAGTAAAAATGTAACTAAAATAATAATTTTCCACATGTTGGCTTCTGTGGATTTCAGTAGCTCTCACTTTGCTGCTGTTCATTTACAAATTCAAGTTAAACTTTTCTGCTTAAATGCAAAATCTTGGCTTTACTTAGCAACAAATGGGAAACGGTACATGACCTGTATTAGAAATAGCGCCTTCTATAGTGCTACAACTCATTCTACATCCAAACTCTCTGTGGTAGTTGGCGCTTTCTCACCAGGTATTAAATATTCGTGTCTTTTTGTCCAAAAAGATCAAAGAAAAACCAAAAACAATCATCCTTCAGTCCCTGCTGTTTTTACGGTTTAGTCGTTTTTGTATGCTGACCCTTAAAAGTGAGCTTTATACCATCACTTTGACCCAACTTCTTTCAGTCAGCCACAGAGGAACCTGGAGGACGTTTGAGGACTAATAAGGGAAGAAAAATCCTGAATTAGCTTCAGACTTGTTCTTCTCAGAAGCACAGAGGTCCTTTGTTGAAGCTTCATTAACGCTTACCTCACATCACCTCTCTTTGCAGTAGTTTATCCACATTTCATTGACTTGTGTGGTTTTCATTGCCTGAGTCTCACGCTCAGTCCCCTTTACCTCCTGCTCTCTTTTGTGTTCCTCTACTTCCCATTTCTTCTGCCATTTGCTCTCTCGCTCTCTCAATTCACCTCTTCCTTTATCTGCAGTGGCCTCACCAGCAGCTGCTCTATGAGTGGTCATCAGAGAAAATTACGTTTGTGTAGAAAATAAATACCTCCTCTTTGGTTTCTCTTGATGTATTTTGTTCCGAGGCTGACGGGGAAGTTGTTGTAGTGACATCCTCCTGCTCTTGGACTTGAAGAATGCACGTCCATTAGAGAATCAGGGGAGGGTTGGCCCTAATGGCACAGCTAAGCTAACACAGATAAGAGCTTGTACACACACACACACACACACACACACACCCTTTAAAATCAGATGACAATAACTATATTCTCCGCCAAGAAAGAGGAGTCACCCAACTATAGATTTACCATCAGTTTATCTTGTTAAAGCACCAAAAGATTAACAAACCTGACGAGGGCCACACACAAACAGCTTCCAAAATGCTTCCAAGCATTAAAAACACCAAGGATCAATAGCTTAAAGCCTTCAAATCTTATCTTTGATGGTCTCCAATAACACTCCATTACAAGTGTGTGCTCTTCGAAGGCTCTTAATGCAGCTAATTAGAGGAAAGCTGTAGTCGACATGATTTTGAAGAGTCGAACTTCCCCACACAGCCAGTCCTAGCTAAAACAACACCCCACTAGCTAACTAATTGCACATCTATTTAAGATGTCATCAAGGAAACAGCTAAAGCGATAGAATGAGGCCAGTAACTGACTGGCTTCATACTGTTGGAGACAAACTGTGAATACATTTGACAGACGAACTTTAAGAAAGAGTTTTCAGTTTCCTTGCATGGGCTGTAGGGCCTCACCGTTGTGTCCCTGGGAAAGAAAACACACAACTTTGCTTCTGAAATAATCAGTTTTTGTGGAAGTCCAGAACCCATCTGGAACCCTTCTGATGCTTGTTTCCAACCCCAGTTGGATGCTAAACCGGTCTGTTGTGGTCGACCTTGGTTCCGACTCACCTACTGTCATGAGATTTGAGTAATGACTGAAAGAACAAGATCACACATGCAGAAACTTAGATGAGTGTTTTACGCAGCGTGGCTGGGCTCAGCCTGGAAGGCAGATTAAGGAGCTTAGAAGTTTGGGAGCTCCTCCAACTCAAAAGGAGCCATCTAAAAGTGGTCTGTGTGTTTTGTCAGGCTGCGCTCTCGACGCCTCTCTGGAGAGGTGAC
This sequence comes from Nothobranchius furzeri, assembly GCF_043380555.1. Classification (NCBI taxonomy): domain Eukaryota; kingdom Metazoa; phylum Chordata; class Actinopteri; order Cyprinodontiformes; family Nothobranchiidae; genus Nothobranchius; species Nothobranchius furzeri. The sequence goes on along the minus strand of NC_091741.1, from coordinate 42,479,057 downwards.
TCGGGACTGTTCTCTAGGTGATGGTGGCTCAGGGGTTAGAAGTGTGCCCCGTAACTGGTGGGTTTCTGGTTTGAACCCAGGCTGTAGTTGGCTGTGTCCTTAGGTAGGACACTTTCACCTCCTTGCCTGATGATGGTGGTGGAAAGGGCCGGTGGGGCCTGTGTTTGACAGCCTCTCTTTTGTCAGTGTAGCTACAGTACAGTTTATCACCATCAGTGTGTGACTGGGTGAATGACTGGCTGTAGAGTTAAGCCATGGACGTAATTTTCACTTCAGAAGTGGTGGTGGTGGGTGGGTGGGGGGATGGGTGGGGGTAATTTTTACAGTATGCTCTAATGGGAAACAGGCTTCAACACAAACGGTTGTTTTCTGCTTGGTCCTAGAGCTCAACCAGTGTCAATTTAATACAGCGTAATATTGTTTTTGGATGATAAAAAGTGCAGGGGTCAAAACTTGACTTTGGAAAAAGTGGGGGGGACATGTCGCGCCCCCCCCCCCCCCCCCCCCCCAAATTACATCCATGAGTTAAGCCCTTTGGGGTCTTGTGACTTAGAAAAGCGATCCCTAGATTATCCTAGGACGCTCTGGATGGATTTTACACCTCCACGGCTTTAGAACACCCTAGAATCGTGCTGGAGGACGGGGCAGAAGCAGATAAAAGCCCAGGCCACCTCACGAAGGCTAATGCCCTCATGACCCAAGCCAAGATAAATGGAAGATATTGAGGTCTAACCTTTTGAGCAGCTAGCAACCAAATTCCAAATTAAAAAAGGGGGAATTTGCGAAAAGTTGCATAACAGTTGCGACGTTGTCTCAGTTCAACCCCAAAAGAAAATCTGCTAACTCCCAAACCATTTGGTGTTTCAAACTAGTTTCCAAAAAGCATGAGATCCGGGCCAAAGTAGCTATTGCCCCTCATTCCTCACATTACAGTAGATGGACACACCAAGTAACCTACCAGAGCACTAGGAGCAACCTATTACACCAGGACCATTTGCAACAAGTCAAACGTGGCAAAACAGCTTTAATTTGAGGTCTATTTAGAATCGTATTCTTGGGATTTCCATCATTATGAAACTGTGCTCATAAATGAGCTGCACAGCTGATGAGGATATTTAAAAAATCCCATAATTCTTCAGCAAAGATGGGAGAGAGAGAAGATTACGCTGTCAGGCATTTCAGATGATAATGAGAGAGAGAGAGATGTGAAACAGAAGTGAACGTTTGCTCCTAAAGTCCAGAGCTCTGCTCCAACTGGAGTTTTACCGAAAACCAGCATAAAAGGAAAAAATGTGTCTGACTGAGTAAGGTGAGAGCAGCTGGATAAAGGGAAGCCGGGGGAGGACAAGGTAACTCACAGGGGATGGTGCGGAGGTAGAGGTTGTCCCGGATGATCTGCTGCAGCTCGTGGTCCACTGAACCTTTCTGGAAGCGCAGGCTGAGGTAGCGGCGGAGGTCCTTGTCGATCACACCCCCTGAGGCAAAACAAATGTCACTAATTACTGATCAGATCCTGATTCAACAACACAAATGAGCTGTGTTCATCGTTGTTCCTGTGAACGTTAAAAGAAGGTCTGCAAACGCGTTTGCTCTCGGCTGCAATCAGAGCAGCCGGGTATCAGTGGAGTTGTTAAATGCAGAGTTGGTTCAACACGTGTGCAGTGAAGTCACCCCGCCGAGGGCTGTTTCACTCCCTCTCCTCCTCAAGTCACCTCCTCATCTCCCCCCTCCCTCCCCCACTCCATTAACATGGATGTGAATGGACTCCCACTAAAAACCAGCAAACCTAGCAGGCTCGGCAAGACGGAGAATAAAAACAGGTGCTGATGGGACAGCTGACACTAAGAAAGGGCCAAAAAGAGTAGACAGGTAATTCCATGAGAAGGAGGCGGCATAGCACCCAGCAAATTACTCCATTCTTCTATTACGCCACACATCTTAGAGTCACGGTGGTGAAAACTGAAGCCACTCACTTGTCTCTGTTACTAATTCACACACCAAAACACTCTGCTGAGATAGCCGCTGCTGTTGCTGTCTAACCTTCAACATCCAGTTGAAAACTAGAATTTTGGCTCGGTTCCACGCAGCATTAAGCCCCCCCCCCCACCTTCATGCACTCCAAAAGCATGACGAAGTGCATGCATATCACACACATGTGGAGATAGCTGGGATTACTGGGAAGCAGAAGGAAGGTGACACAGCAGGAAATGCAACAAAAATGAAGAAATAACCCAGTTTTGAAGTTTTTGGTCACGCTCATGAATTATTTAACACATTCACACACTCACACACACACACACACACGCAATCAGCAGCATGCATTAATCTGGACTAATTCAGAGTGCTTCATTAAAACACGTCGACCTGAATCAGAGGCTGCAGAGCTCCTGTCAAATGCAAGGAGACGATCTGACATTTGCACGAGAAAAGACGGTAATGCATTAAGAAAAGGTGAACACACACAAAAACAAAACCACACAAATAACAATAGACAGCACCTCTTGCGCAGACAGCAGTTGTGTAGCAGAATAAGGGCTCCCCACACACACACACACACACACACAGCTTTTTCTTGTTTTATGATGCAAACAATTTCCACTGAACGAAATCTTCCACCAGAATCTGGAATTTCCACTCCCTGTAGCAGAGTCCAGTCCCTCAGGTCCTCAACTCCGTCCCCGTTTTGTCCAACCAAGCCACAGACAGGCAGCCAGTGAGTGAAATCACCTCTGTGCTCTCCAAGGAGGAGAGATGAAACGGACTGCGAGACGCCGAGGCAAAAAGAGTGTGTGTGAGCGAAGAAGAGAGCGGGAAAGAGGAGGGAAGAAGTGTGTGTGAGTGGAGCGCAGCTCTGCCGATGGGGACCTATCACACTGATATCCCTGTTTCTCCTGAATCCATCCAGATTCTCAGGTCCTACATCGCCTCCCATGGGTAGCACAGAGTACTGCACCAGCCTTATAGCATCCATATGACCTTCCTCTAATGAAACTAAAAATACTGCTGTTGTGTTATCTTACTTCTACAGAACACTGTTCCCACTAATTAAGCAGCTTTCTGTTTACCCTCGCTGTAGAAGCTGTCATCACTCCCTCCTCTCTGCTCAGACCCATTTCTAGTCATTTTCTGTCCTTTTTTTCCCTCAACAATTGCAGATTTTCCTCCATTTTTGTGCATTTGAAGACCTAAAATCCAAATATGACTAGTCAAATTAAACCATCTTTAAGAATAAAATAAGTGATTTCTTTCTAGTTCGCTCGTCAATGTAAAAAAGTCACTATTAGCAACACCCAGAGACGGAGTTCCTTTTGAAGCTGTGTGAGCAGCAAAAGCTTCTCCGTGTTCCGGGTTTAACTGACATGTTGATGTGCATCAGCGGCAGTTGCTTTTCTCTGCTGTCAAAAAATCTGACAATTTCACACTTCGTCTGTCGTTTTATTTTCCCGAATAAATCGGAACCAAACCTGAACACACATCCACAAAAACACAAATAGAAAGCCAACAGAGACCCCATTTCCTGACACAACTCAAATAAACAAAGTCATGCGGGGTGTAGAGGTTCAATATTACACAACAATAATCCACAGCAGCACACGCTTATTTTTCCATTACTGTTCAGTTTGGAAGCAGTGGGTGGAATTGTCATCAGAGAATCAAAGAGGATCAAAGATTTGAAAATGAAAACTCCCCGTACCGACTCCATACCTGCATCATTTCACCCGCAGTCAAGATTAAAGATGACCTTCTGGATCCAGCTCAGTTAGAAAGATGAAGCTTTTTATCTGCATTCATAAAAACACAGAAGCTAAGCTGGTATCTCACTGGGCTGTGACCGCTGGAGGCACAAAACTGCTAACGTTCAGTTGAAATAATCTTGAATTGGTTTGTATGGAAATGGTCACAATGGAGACAGGAAAACGCAGCTCTTTTAATCAATATTTAAAATAATGTTAGAATTGGGACCCTGTAACAGGAAGCACATCAGAATATGATCATATACAAGTAATTTTTCCTATTTCCTATAGTAATGTGTAAGTAAATCTTATTTTCCACCATGCATTTACTAGCAAAGTGAAAAAGTACCTCCATTAAAGTAACAAGGAGCAGTTTCCTGCTCCTCTGCCCGACTGGTTGATAATGAAATTACAACTGTCATAAACAACCCTGCTGCAGCCTACTGTAGCTAGTGCTAACAACGAGCTAACACTAACATGAACCAACTAATACTAAAACAGATGACGAAATTAAAAGATCCACATTGTTAAAAATTTTTTTTTACTTACAAGTCCAGTTACAACAAAGCCAGGCCACCATCGGACTGATTTTGTAGCCTCCTTTAGCTCCCTAAAACTAGTGTAGACCACACCAATGTTTACTCTGGTTTTAACGCTTTGCTTCGCCTCCAAAGACATTACTCTCTTACTTTTCTTCCTGTCTCCACCATGATGCCATCTTTTTCTTCTTGTGCTTTTTATTGAACATTGGTGAACTGAAAAAGCTAACTGTTAGCATAACAGCTAACACCAGTCAAGAAATGGTGAATAGCCTGTATTTGTATAGTGCCTTCTACAACCTCCAAGGTACTTCACAACACAGTTATTCGCACATTCACGCGCTGGTGGGGATGAGCTACAATGTAGCAACAGCTGCCCTGGGGCGCACTGACAAGAGGCCGAGGCCTGCCGAACACTGGAGATGGTAAAGAGCTCCCTCTATGGAGCACCTACCTGGTTCACAAAACTGTTAAGTGCAGTATCTGGCCAGCAGAGGGGTGCGGAGTGGTTTCAGACATAAAATTGGTCAACTATAAATGAACAAATGCTAAGATCAATGGTAAAGGTCGAGCTTAAAGTAAAAAAAAAATATTTTGTGTTATTTGACGAACCCCACAAGGTTTCTGGTGCTGCTCCGAGTGACCAGTTTCCATTTTGTTCAAACTTAAAACATAAAAGCTTAAAAAAACACTTTTTTTAAATGTGATCTCAACTGCATTAAATTGGCCTCCGAGAACAAAGTAAAGAAACTTGGTGTTATCTTTGACCAGGACATGTCATCCAAATCCCACGTCAAACAGGTTTGTAGGATTTTCTTTTTCCACCTTTGGAATATTGATAAGATTAGAAGCATCCTTTCCAGGGGTGATGCAGAAAAACTAGTTCATGCATTTATTACATCACGATTACATTACTGTAATTCATTACTCTCAGGAAGTCCACATAATGTAGTTAAAAATCTTCACCTTGTCCAAAATGCTGCAACTAGAGTTCTGATGAGAATTAACAAGAGAGATCACATTTCTGATGTCTAAGCTTTCATACATTGGCTGCCTGTTGAATTCAGAATAGATTTTAAGATCCTCCTTCTCACATATAAAGCTCTTAATATTCAAGCTCTATTACACATCAGTGATCTGATTGTTCCATATCTTCCTAAAAGAGTATTTTGCTCTCAGACTGCAGGTTTACTGGTGCTTCCAAATAGGATGGGAGGCAGATCTTTTAGCTATCAGGCTCCTCTCTTGTGGAACCAGCTCCCAGCTTTATTCCATGAGGCAGATACCTTGTCTACTTTAAGACTAGGCTTAAAATATTAATATTTGATAGGGCCTATGGTTAAATTCTGATGTTAGCCTAGATCTGGACGAGTGGTGGAGTAGAAGGAGGTGGAATGTACAGTGGGGAATACAGAGACAACTCTCGCTTGCCCTCCATCTAAAAGGCCAGGTTATCCAGAGTTATCTCTGTAGTTATGCTGCTATAGGCTTAGACTGTCGGAGGACATACTGACCACTTTCCAAACTCTTCTACTTTCCTCTACCACTTCTTTCTAATTGCATTATTTCCTGCTATTTCAGATGTTAACTTTATTTTCTCTCTAAGTGTTTTTCTCCTCAGAAGAAGCTAGTGGCCTCATGGAGGGGGCCATCGTCTAGTACACTGCTGCTAACCTGTATTGATTTACATTTTATTACCTCTATTTAATCATGGCTACCTTATAACATGCTCATTTAACATTCTCCCTCCCCTAATAATGACATCTTACTCTCTTTGGCATGGATTGTGCTACTACAAGTTTACCTGTTGAAATAATTATAGATTCAATAAGATAAAAATAAAGACAATAAACTTTATCTCTTACTAAATAGAGTATTAACTAAGAAATCACAACATAGCCATAGCAATACTACTTGGTATATGTATTGTGTGTGTGTGTGCGCGTGCGTATGTGTGTGTGTGTGTGTGTGTGTGTGTGTCTGTTCTTTCTTCTCGAGACAACTCGTTGTGATTTGGTGCAATATAAAACAAAAAAAATAAAATGTTTCTCAAACTTTCTGACTCAAACAAAATTAAGATTTTGTTGTGACTATTTTCAGATGTAACTTGGATATCAAATGTTTGTAAATATATTGAAAATTCCTGTAACAAACTAGCAAGGTCTTGCGAATGCCCAGCGAGGCCCTGGATTTAGATAAAACATCTGATTTCACAAATTCTTTCCTGTATATTATTTTTATATGTGTACTTTCTGCATGCCTTGCCCCACTGCCTAGTGTTGTACACAATGCACTATTTCTGCCCCTCCATCTGCTCTAAGATTAATTTCACCAGTGCAGCCATGTGGTAATAGGAGAAATTGAACTTTTGAACTCCTAAAGCACTCAAGTTAGTACCCCCAAAGGAACAAAATCGCCCTGAGACACTAGTTTTGTCACTTAACTGTTGTTATAAAAGTTATTATGGATCGAAATACCCAAAAATAGATGTGTTTGAGTCTAACAACATCTCTGGACTCTGAGGTGTGTGAAGGTGAAGGACATAATAAATAGACAAACACACCCACATCACCCCTTTTCTCCTCCAGCTTCACTGGCTGCCAGTCAACTTCAGGGTTCATTTCAAGATCCTGGTTATGGTCTATAGGGCCTTACATGGACAAGCACCATCTTACATTGGTGATCTTCTTAGTCCCTACACCCCCAGCAGGTCCCTGAGGTCCAGTGACCAAAGCCTACTGGTTGTGCAGCACCAGGCTAAAGGTCAAAGGTGACAGATCATTTGCTGCTGTGGCCCCCAGACTCTGAACCTCTCTCCCCCTGAGCCTGAGATCAGTGGACTCAGTGGTCTCCTTTAAAAAGCAGCTGAAGACTCACTTGTTCAAGCTGGCTTTTGTATGACCTTCTTCACCACTCTCTCTTTATTCTGCTCTCCCCGCCTATTCCACCTTCCTCAGGATCCACTGATTTCCCTCTTTCCTATTCACTCTCTCTCTTTCTTAACATTTTTTATCACAATTGCCCATTTTTGCTCATTTTAAATACATTTTTAACATTTTCCAAATGCTTTTTTATATTTTTACATTTTTTTGTTTTTGTGAAGCACCTCGTGATTTTTATCTTGAGAGGCGCTATAGAAATGATATTTTCTTCTTCTTCTTCTAGATGTGATGCTGACTTGTTTTCCTCTCGGGGTGGCTTCTCATCAACTCCTGCAGCTCTGACAGAGATGTTATCTTGATGTGACTGTTACATGACACCAACAACGGCGAAAAAAAAAGGTGAAAACTGGACAGAAAAGAGACGCAAAGATCATTATCAAGGAGAAGATGTGACACTATCAGAGTAAAACATCATCTGGCTGAATCAAAGGCAGAACGGTTCAAGTGTGCAGCCCCTTTCATCCACTCACTTCTATCATTCTTTTACTGTTCTTACTTTAACCTTGAGAAAAACAAAGTGAGAACAAAATGCCAGCAAGACATTTCAAAGAATCCTAACATGATACCAGATTAGAGGAATTATCTCTGCTGTTTAGAAAGCATGATTTCTGAGTTGAGACTCACGACTGGGCATCCCGACGGCTTTCTTAACAGATGGGTGAATGAAAATTGTTGTTTTTAGTTGCTGCAGAAGAAAACTCCCGATTTGAGCTCAGCAGGTGTCATGCAAATCTCCTGGGAGGCAAAGAGGGCACGAATAGCCCGGGAAGAGTCCAAAAATAAAAGTGCAGCTTGCTTACTCAGGAATAAAGGTGGTAAACTACAGCAGTTAAATGTCCCGAACAAACATGTCCATATCAGACATTTTAAAGATTAAACTTCCATTAGCTGTTGTGTGAAATTCGTTCTCTACACTTGACCCCTCCCCTCGGGGACATGGCCGTGCTCGGGAACCATTTGGTGGTATAACCCCCAATCAAACCCCTCAATGCTGAGTGTCAAGCAGGGAGGTATTGGATCCCCTTTTTAAAGTCCTTGGTATGACCCAACCATGGATTTGAACCCCCGATCTCGAAGTCTCAGGGCGGCCACTATAAACCACCATTTGGAGCAGAACCTCATTTTAAAACTAAGGCAATAAACCAAAATCCCTCTATTATACTCCTTACAAAAAAGTCTAATGGTTGAGTTTCTTGCAGTTTTCAATAGATTTTTTTGGTTGATTTTTATTTAGTCACTACTAATTCTCATTCAATTGAGATTTAAGCTCTTCTATGAATATTTAAGGGGATTAAGCTCAAGCTATTAGCTGAAAACAAAAAGCAGCAAAATCAAGCCCTGCATTGAAATTACGGAGTCGCAAAATTCACAGGAACTAGGGCTGCTCAATTGATCGAATTTTAATCACGATTACGATCTGAGTTTTGAACGATTATAAAAAACAAAACAAGCCGATTGATTGTTCCTCCCGCTTGCGTTGCCCTGAGTTGCAAATGAAGCGCTCCTCCACAGTGTTGCCAACTTAGCGACTTTGACGCTATTTCTAGCAGCTTTTCAGACCCCCTTCTTGACTTTTTAATCCTAAAAGTACCTAGCGAACACCTGAGAAACATCTCTGGTAACCCTTAGCTACTTTCTGGATAACTGTCGTCGACATTTCCTGCAGGTTAGCTAAACACTCCGCCTGTGCTCCGGACCGGTCTTCACAACATTAGGAAAGGGAATGATGTAGTGATGTGTCGGTCGCTAAAGAAACAGCTCTCAGAGCCGGCTCCTTGTTGGATTAACCAGAGTGAGTGACACACACACCGCACCTGCGGGCTCCTGAGCAGCTAAAAACAGCTAAATGTGCGCGTGCGGCGTGCTAAACACACGTGCAGCTTGCCCCGATTGCTGTGAGACCGGGTTGGGGGGTGGGGGGTGCAGCTGTGGTTGGGACAATTATTACATTAACTGATGGGCTTGTAAATAAATAGTTTATAAATAAGGTAGAAATAAGTTCCTCACGCTGATAAATAATAACTAATCTCTCTGAGGACACGGTGCTAGTGCACGCTCCTACAGCACCTTGACACGACTCAATAAATGTTATGCAACATTTTGTGAACAGCAATTTGCATGCATTTGTTATAAATGCCACTGTATAATTCTTGCTGTCAGTATTTGCAAGATATTGGTATTTGGTTCTGTACTGTTAGACTTAAATGAGTTAAACAAAAGTCCTTGGGTCATAAACTATGAGCTATAAGTATATTGGTCTTTTTATACTGGGAATCAGGAGTTCTTTTAGTGATCATCTTGTTTCTTATTTTTGTCCTGATTGTGCCCTGAGCAGTTTTATGACTGAATAAAAACAAATAAAATCAACATAAATTGAAAAATCGTCCTAAATAATCGTGATCTCAATTTCAGTCACCATAATCGTCATAATTATTGTTGCCATAATCGAGCAGCCCTAACAGGAACCAACGCAAATCTGACTCCTGCCCTAGATCATCAGTCTCATCTCGAGTATGGTTAAAAGTTGTAGTAAAGTAAGGCCAGAGAGTTTTAGAAATTTTAATACACATTCTGTGCATATGAGCATTTTGACTGTAAAGTACAGCAAAGGAAACTCAATCATCAATGTCCCAAATGAATTGATTTTTCAAATGCTAACTGATAATAGAGGTAGGAAATATCCATTCCAAGAATCATTGCAATACAGATATAAATGGCCCTGAACATTTAATTTTATTAAAGCAAATTAATAATACCATGTCAAGAACCTAAAAGGTGAAGCTTTAAAGCAAGGAAGTGCAAGACATGAGTCATTTATAGAGAGCACATTACAGAGTTCTAGCGACACCAGACCCTTCAACCAACACCAGCAGGCAAGAAGGGTAAAGTTCCTTCCGCAGGGGCCCGAGTTCAAACCAACAACCCAATTATTACAGGGCAAACTCCTAACCCGAGGGCAATTAGACAACCTCGTTTGCTGTTAGGGGTAGGTTGTATGAAACACTAGGAAAAAATTCAAGGGCTTTTTTATAATCTTCTCGTTGAGCGCCCCCAGTTCTTCTGCGACGATTTATTGTCGCCCAGATGGAGAATTAGTTCCACCAGCTGGTTATTGCATTTCTCCCAATATTAGCACAATGGTAGGCTGAGACACATGGTTGCCTATAATCATTCCCTGGATTAACCCCAACACAAATGAAAGAGGGGAGCCTCTAACCAGCCAATGGACCAAAGTTTGATTTGTTGTGTCAGATGTTTATGGGCACAAAAAAAAAGACTAATCGACCTGCAGAAAACCTCCCAACACTGGACCTGAGGAAGACACCAGGATGGAGGATTTGCTGTCAAGTCAGTCATTTGGGGGTGAAAACATCAGATCATTCATGGGGATCTTTAAAACCACTTGGAGGGATTTCAAGCGTTATAAACTGTTACTTTGTGTGCTAAAGTCAGAGAGCATCATCTAACAGCTGCTCAGATAATCAGACTAATTAAATGATCAAGATGGGCTTAAAAACCTTGCCAATTATACAAGAAACACACAGTGCTTTGTTGATTAGTCTTCAATTAACATGTGTGATGTTCCAACTGTAGTGTGTAATGTGATGACGGAGCTATTCCACCGAAGGTTATTTACCCTCTCTCCTCAGATGCCTCTGACACAGAACTAATCTGCATGAGACTGCCTCAAGGTCATGCATTTGCTTCTAAACTGCTTTCTTTCCAGCTCAAAAGAAGAATGAAGACAAAGGACTCTTTCCTTTTAGTAAATCAAAGAACTCTATTTTTAATAAAGCTAATCAAAGTGTTAGTCAATAATAAGATGTTGACCAATCTGTGAAATAACAATGTTATGATTAATATGCTTTAATAAGTAATATGACTTAATCTAGCTGCACTAGACATGCTGACTACACGTAATGTAAACACGTGACACATTGCTTAATCATCCAATCAGAACCTTCCTTTCTGAAGCGTGGCATAGTCTCTGTGGTGTTCATAAATCTCCCAACTTTGATTCGACCATAAATCAATACAGTACATCCAGATTAATAAAACCAGTCCCCACGCCATCTTAGTCCAGTTCTCTTGAGTTCTCTACAGATCTCTGCAGTTCACCGCATGCTAAGAGAAGTATCGGACCAGCCACCCGGACTTCCTTTTTAAGCAAAGACCCAACAAGCTGGATAAAATCTGTTGCATTTTACCAACCAAGCAATGGTTCCTTTCACAATAAAAGCTGAACTCACTGACCCTCTGGGTCCATCTGACGCTGTCAACCAACTGCCGCTTTTTACCTGGAGACAATCCAAAGACTAGTCTGTCGTACTGCTGACGCTGTTTCATCGGCTCCGGTACCGAAGGGGGGTCCGAGGACCTGGCATTCTGGATCTGTACGGAGGTCTCATCCTGAAGGGTACAGTATGTGTGGAGCAACAAATGGCGTCTTATGTGTTTATGAAACTACGATCATAGCTTAAGAGCAAAACATCACAACATCATTCAGACTTGCTTCTCCGGATACGAGAGTTCTGATGACAAACATCACTCACGCATACACCATTCATCTCACGTCTCATTCACACCAAGATTCATCCATTCACTTAGAATTTAGAGTTAGTCTTCTTTAAAATTGTTTAGAAATATATCTTCTTAAATTTTAAAGGTGACTCTCTCTTCTGTTGTCTCTCAGTTAATACGAAGTGGTTACATAATCCCTGCAATAAAAAGTTTCAATTTTCTGGTTAAAAGTACACAAAGATTCATAAGATTGATTTCATATTAACTATGGAATCTCATGTCTTATGGTTCCTTAAATAGATGTAAATTAACCCCTTACAAGTGGAATCTAGGAACACCAACTGGCTTTCAGAGAGAGCGCACATGAACACAGAAATGGGAATTTAATGGTTTAGGGGCAACATCTTGGCTGCTTTGATACAAAGTGGTTTTTGAATACCACAACATCAGGAATAGTCAGAAAATGTATGTCACATTACAAAAATAAAGATGAATAAAACCTTGTTTGCAGAAATCACAATTCTAAAGATTTGAAGTAATAGAAGTTCAAATGAACTTTAGGTTATGGTTAAAGACATAATACGCAACTTTTTTATATTTTCTAAATCATTTTCTTGAGCCAGTATGTGCTAAAATGACCCATTACAAGGTTAATGAAATGTCACTTAGACCCCACCGTCCTCTGTGGCCAGAAAACAGCAGTTACAACTTCAGATTAGCGGACCACTCCTTTTAAGTCAGTAAGGTGGAGCTGACATGCTAGTGCTGAAGTTTGCTTCCAGCACTTTTCCTGCATGTTTTAGATCATGAATACAGCTGGTTTGTTTGATTTAGTGATGAATCACTCCTGTAGACACCAATGAAGGCTGAGGAAACACTTCAGCTGTTAGAATAAGGCGTTACAAACACCAACGTATAGCAAGGATATAAGTTTGACTTTTGCTTTGTCCAACAGACTAACGGGTGCTAAAAGCCTGCCAAACTGAAAGCATTGCTTTAAATTTATTTGCTATAAGTTCAATAACTGATGCCATGACAAGAGTTCACAAATGAACCTTAGATAAATAATCATTAACAAGGAGAAAACACAACATCTAAATGTTACCTTAACATGTGCGCTTTAGACTTTATTTCGTTTATTCAGTTACTTTATGTTTATTCAAATAGCCCCCTTTTACAACTAAAGCAATATCAGGGCACTAGAAGAAAAGACGGGTCCAATTTAAATCTACTAACCTACAGTCCAGTTCTATTCAACTCAATGTGTCTGTATTGATTTACATTACCTTTATTTAATCATGGCTACCTTATAACATGCGCACATAAAAATGTAGCCTTCTATAACCCTGTTCTCACATTCTGAAACATATTGCACCTCTTTGCAGTGTCTCCAGGTCCCACAGGCGATTACAGAATGCACCTTCCTTCTGTTGCTTTCAGCTGACCAAACTCATTGCCACGGAAAAAACTCACTCAGCCCACCAGCTGCCTTCTCGTGAGTGAGCATGTGATTGTTTTTGATGTGCAGCATCTGTCTCCTGGCAGGGGGAGGCCTGAGAACAAGACCCCAATATTGCTGCTGGAACAGGATATGGAACGCAGCCTTTATGTGCCGTCGTGAGGTGGACTGATGAGGTACAGCGTGATTGAGCAGACCTCCCATTACTGAAACAGCCACACACGCAAACACTTGTAGATCCATTTAAACCTAGTAGAATTTGATCGCACTAGTATGATAATGATGTAAAAGAACAAAATAAATAAACATAAAAAAGCTGGATGAACTTCATTTGAACCAGACTTTTGCAAATAAAGCATGTGATTACACAAGGTGCCCCTGCTTCAAATGAACAAATGATTTGCATGCATGAATGCTAACTGAGTGAGAACCAGCTGGGGTTTGCATGCGAACAGAAAAATATGAACAATGACAATCAACCTGCTGTAGTGGTAATGAGTGAAACAACAGAGGGACCCAATTTAGCCGGAAAGCCACAGATTTTTCTGTGTGACTGATAAAAGACAGATGATAATCAGACGTAGAACTGGAGCGAACTGTGGTTATTCTCTTTGCAGAATTCTTCTTAGTGGCAAAACATTTATTCTTCTTTTCCAGAGTTCATCATTGAAAGGTTTATCTCCACTATTCCTATAAATAATAAAATCTGGCATTAGCATGACTCCACATTAACAAGTGTCAAAGATTTTTAGATCTCATTTCTGTGGTATATGACACCCTTTTCAATGGATAAAGACCTGGAGTCTTGGGTCATGGTGAGGCATTTGGGTGCACGTTAAGAACGTTAGCCCTCCGTTACATACCTTAGAGGGCATTCGTTTGACAACAGTTATGAGCATGCTGAAAATCCCTATAAAAACCTTGCGGTAGTTACTGTGGTAGCACAGTCGTGGTGGAAGTATATCCATGACCTGCTGCCTAATGCACAGGGTGGCTTGGTCATCGAAAGTTTGACACAAGACAGACCAGGATGGACGCGTGCCTGAGGTGTGACCCTTTCAAGGTTCCAGTGTTATGACTAGCATGTAACAGCATCTTGAGAACTAAGCTAGACATAGTATGCCTGTAAAAGAATCAAAATGTGAACAAGCTTTGGTGAGGCCACAAATGAGAGGTCCTCATTCATACAGAACATTCTAAATTTGCTCCAATCCAGCCACCTCCTAATGGGTCGCGTTAGTCTAGAAGATCCCGTTGGAGATCTAATTCAATGTGACTCAAGTCTAAAGGAAAGCTCCAATTCTATATTCACTGTTGTGTGCCAAATCACGGGTGGGGGGTTCCAACAGAAATGGTTTGCTGAGGCTAAATTAAATCTCAAACGTTCCCTGGCCTCAGTGGTATCGCCATCATAAAGGCACTGAGCTATAAGACATGCCAGACTTCTCTCGGTCTTGGCACTAAATTTTATCTGAGCCTCTTTACTTATGTATCCCACCTTTTTACAAACAGGCATCTGCATACTTGGCAGCTAACCATCCAAACATCAACAGTGTCTCTACCGGCTACGAGTTGAGCTAAATTTAGCTGCCCACTCATTGATTTCACTGTTCAGTTGCTGCTGTGAGATGCATAAGCTTTACTTTGGTATACCTCTATATAAACCTTTGGAAAGCTCGTTTTTTCATGCTTCTCAAAGCAGCCAGGTTTGAGGATCGCACTTCTCTCTACTGGATCATGAAAGATTCTTGGTCTTTTTAGTTGTAAACAATCGATATCGCAAACAGCTTTTTCTCTCACTGAAAGCTTCTCTGTCAGTAAACCACCCTCAGCTCCTATGCTGAGGTAAATTGATGCTGAACAAGCAGTGCCCATTACTTGATGTTTATTTATGTTGTAAAACATCGAATTCCCTTCTGGTTAGATAAACTTGAATTCTCTTTGGCCCTGTTACCTATTTCTTGGATCTGTTCTGTAGGCATCAATTAGAACTGTGTCAGACCACTTGCCCAAACTATTAGGTGCCTTAAATTCTCCAGCAGCCAAAAAAAAGACTGTCAATACTGCATTAAACAAAAATTTACTTCAAAATAGCTCACCATGTGAATGAGTTTCTTTCATGTAGTTTACAATTTTGTTCATTTCTCCTGCTATGTTCACCTCTTGTTATAGAGAACTTAATTTTAACACCAATAAACATCTAATTTTTCTTTTAATACAGATTTGGTTCCAGATAAAATGAAAGTGGCAAAGGTTATTCTTCTTTTAAATCTGGATAGGCACTGTTTTACAAATTATAGGCCTATATCCTTGCTTTCTCAATTTTCTAAAATTTAGGAAAAGCTTTTCGTTAAATGGATTGCATTTTAGAAAAACACTCCCCGATACATGATAGTCAGTATGGATTTTCAAGTACTCGTTCAAAAGTTATGGCATTAATGAAAATCACAGAGGACATTACAACTGAAATGCAAAGTAAAAATTATTTAGTCGGAGTTTTTATAGATTTAAAAAAGGCTTTTGACACTATTGATCATGGTATTTTGTTACCTAAATTACAGATGTATGGAATTACAGTATACTGGTCACATATCCAAGTTGTAAGCAATACAGTGCGGAGTTCCACAAGGCTCTGTGTTGGGATCTAAACTATTTATTTAATATGTTAATGACGTTTGTGATCAAATAAATATGACGTTTTTAGTTTTTTTTGTATCAGGGAAAGATTAGAAAATTTTAATGTTAACTATCAAACAAGAAATGGTTCTACTCAAAAAATGGTTAATAAAAATAAATGGTCATTAAATTAAAGTAAAACAAAATTTATATTGTTTACAAATCAGAAAAGCTCTTTAGATGCAAGTTTGATCCTAGATGGAGTAAATATTGAGAGAGTCACAAAATTTAGGTTTTTGGGAGTTATTATTGACGACATTTTTAAAATTGCGTATGTTAGAAGTAGAATAAGCAAAAATTATTGCAGTTTTGAGTAAAGTTTAGTCTGTTAAATTGTAAAGCAATGATAATACTATATTGTTCCTTTATTTTGCCATATTTGATGTATTGTTTGGAGGATTAGGGTAATTCTTAATGTCACTATTTATTTTACAAAAAAGGGCTGTAAGAATCATTCATGTAGTTGCTCCAAGGGAACATACATTATGACTGTTTTTGAGGTCAGGATTATTGAAATTGAAAGACTTGGTTTCCTTACAAATTTTAAAAGTTGTCTACAAATCAAAAAAGCCGTTTGTTGCCATATAGACTTTGAAATCATTTTACCTTAAATGATGAAACAAGCAGAAGACACAATGATTTTAAACAACCTTTTGCTGGTAGTACTTTGAAGAAAATGTGCATTTCAGTGTCTGGTGTGAGGCAATGGAATGTCTTAGAAAATGACTTAAAATGTTGTTCAAATATTTTTCTATGTAAATATTTTCATAAACAGTGTTACATCTTTCAGTCTGGAAAGGGGGTACTGACTAATCTTAAGCCCACACCATAGGAAAAAATGTACCAAAACGGCACCCAGCAGAATTACACAGCCTAGGGCTTCTAAAGCCGCTGTTTACAAACTAAAAAGTCTTCCCATTTCGGGGTATTAAAAGGAAAAACTGAAAACAATCTGTCTCCGAACTGAGTACAGATGAAAAGTTGCTCCTTTTGAAACTAAAGTTACACACGGAAGAGGCTACTGCTCCAAACACTCTTTCCCTGGTGCTCAAACATCTTCTAGGACACATAGAATGACGTAAATGAGATAAATGTCAAGTATAATCTCCTTTATTTACTAAAACACTATTGAAGTAGTAGAGCTTGGTTTGCCAAAAGGTAAATGTGCACAGAAAAGCAGCTACGGAGATGAGCTCAAGGTTAAAGAGTCGCTCCCCGACTGAGTGTCCATGAACTGCTTAAATCTGGGTGAAGAGAGCAATCAGTTCATTTGCTGCAGGTGTGGTTCCTGATCCGCATCCCGGAGACTCCTCCCCTCGGCGGAGCCGATGTCACGTCCTTGTTGTGGAGATCTCCCGCCATTGCCCCAGCAACCCTGGCACTTCTTGCAGCAGGTGCTCATGTCAGTCCCCACACTTTTCCTCTCTGCTCTCTCAATCTGGTGCTCAAATTGTATAAAAATTAATTAGAACATTGTTAAAATCTGTGTTTACAAATATGTGATGAAACTGAATTAATGATAATGCTGAGAAGGGTATTGGTGTGTAAATGAAGACTGTGTGCGTTTGGTCTGGGCAGCTTTATGGTTCACAGGCATTGGTCAGTCAATCTATTTTGTAGTCATTTAGAAATAGTAAAGGGTGGGGGTTATAAGCCTTTATTTCTTCATCCTACTCCTGTTCTTTTGTCATGCAATATGTTATATTGATGTTTTGTTTGTTGTATTTATGTTACTCCCATGAAATAGAACAAATTTCCTCAAATATTCCCTTTCATTCATTTTCTTCCCCTTTCATTATCTGCAGAGCAACACGATCATCTTTAGAAAGTGTAAATCTAAGTTCTGTCTCAGCAGTTTCTAGGCATAATCATTGAATCTTTACCTGATAACATTTTGGAAAGTTTTCTTAAAAATCTGATATGATGCATGTCTGGCACTGCAAGGCTGTTCACCTGAGAAGGAGTGCCAAAATGAGAAAAAGTTACTTTTATAGTGGGAGCTCATCATCACCAGCATGTGAATATGTGTGTGAGTGAGTGAATGACTGATTGTGTTGAAGCACTTTGGGGGTGGAAGAACCCTAGAAGGTACTATACACATACAGGCCATTTACCACTTAACATTACCCAATAGGGCTGGGGTTAGCTTTTTGTTTGCCCCAAGACTCTCTGCCTGTGTGTTGGGGTTCACCCCGGGGGACGAGAGGGTAGCTTCCCTGGGCCTTTGGGGTCGGGGAACGGGTCCTGGCTGTTGTTTGTGCCTATGGGCCAAATATCAGTTCAGAGTACCCATCCTTTTTGGAGTCCCTGGGACGAGTGCTAGATAGTACTCCATCAGGGGACTCCATTGTCCTGCTGGGGGACTTCAATGCTCACGTGGGCAATGACAGCTTGACCTGGATGGGGTGTGATTGGGAGGAACGGCCCGCCTGATCTGAACTCGAGTGGTGTTTCGTTATTGGACTTCTGTGCAAGCCGCAGTTTGGCCATAACGAACACCATGTTTGAGCATATGGATGCCCATCGGTACACTTGGTACTAGGGCAGCCTAGGTCGCAGGACGATGATAGACTTTGTAGTTGTATCATCTGACCTGGGGCCGTATGTTTTGGACACCCGAGTGAAGAGAGGAGCGGAGCTGTCAACTGATCACCACCTGGTGGTGAGTTGGATCAGATGGCAGGGGAAGATGCCGCGCAGACCTGGCAGACCCAAATGCATAGTGATGGTCTGCTGGGAACACCTGGCAGAAGAACCTGTTAAGACGGTCTTCAACTCCCACCTCCGGCAGAGTTTTGACCGCGTCCTGAGAGCAGTGGGGGACATAGACTTCGAGTGGGCCTTGTTCCACTCTGCGATTGTTGAGGCAGCTGTTGCTAGCTGTGGTCGCAAGGTGGCCGGTGCCAGTCGTGGTGGCAACCCCCATACCCGCTGGTGGACACCAGAGGTTCGGGGAGCCGTCAGGCTGAAGAGGGAGGCCTACAGGGCGTGGCTGGTCTGTGGGTCTCCGGAGGCAGCAGACAGGTACCGGATAGCCAAGCGGGGTGCAGCAGTGGCAGTTGCTGAGGCAAAATCTCGGGCGTGGGAGGAGTTTTGTGAGGCCATGGAGAAAGACTATCGATCGGCTCCAAAGAGGTTCTGGCAAACTGTCCGGCGCCTCAGGAGAGGAAGGCAGCAACTTGCTCACACTGTTTACAGTGGGGATGGGGAGCTGCTGACGTCAACTGGGGCTATAGTCTGATGGTGGAAGGAATACTTTGAAGAGCTACTCAATCCCACCCATGCGTATTCCGAGGAGGATCCAGAGCCGGGAGACCTGGGGATGGACGGTCCAATCTCGGGGGCAGAAGTTGCTGAGGTAGTCAAACAACTTCACAGCGGCGGAGCCCCAGGGGCGGATGAGGTTCATCCTGGGTATCTCAAGGCTATGGATGTTGTAGGGATGTCACGGTTGACACGTCTTTGCAACATTGCGTGGTCATCGGGGGCAGTTCCTGTGGAGTGGCAGACCAGGGTGGTGGTCCCCATCTTTAAGAAGGGTGACCTGAGGGTGTGTCCCAACTATAGGGGGATCACACTCCTCAGCCTCCCTGCAAAGGTGTACTCCAAGGTACTGGAAAGGAGGGTCAGATCGATAGTTGAATCTCAGATTGAGGAGGAGCAATGTGGTTTTCGTCCTGGCCATGGAACTGTGGGCCAGCTCTATACCCCTGCAAGGGTGATGGAGGGGGGATGGGAGTTTGCCCAACCAATCCACATGTGTTTTGTGGATTTGGAGAAGGCTTATGACCGTGTCCCCAGGGGAACCCTGTGGGGGACGCTCCAGGAGTATGGGGTGGGTGGCTTTCTGTTAAGGGCTGTTCAGTCCCTTTACCAGAGGAGCGTGAGTTTGGTACGCATAGCCGGTAGTAAGTCGGACCTGTTCCCGGTGAGGGTTGGACTCCGCCAGGGCTGCCCTTTGTCACCGGTTCTGTTCATTACCTTTATGGACAGATCTTCTAGGCGCAGCCGTGGTGTGGAGTGTGTCGAGTTTGGTGGCAGGAGAATCTCGTCTCTGCTTTTTGCGGATGATGTGGTCCTCCTAGCTTCATCCAGCTCTGACCTTCAGCTCTTGCTGGGTAGGTTCGTGGCCGAGTTTGAAGCGGCTGGGATGAGGATCAGCACCTCCAAATCTGAGATCATGGTTCTCGACCGGAAAAGGGTGGCTTGCCAACTCTGGGTCAGGAGAGAGATCCTACCTCAAGAGGAGGAGTTTAAGCATCTCGGGGTGTTGTTCACGAGTGAGGGTAGGAGGGATCGGGAGATCGACAGGCGGATTGGTTTGGCATCTGCAGTGATGCGGACGCTGAGCCGATCTGTCATGATGAAGAGGGAGCTGAGCCAGAAAGCCAGGCTCTCGATTTACAGGTCGATCTACGTCCCAATCCTCACCTATGGTCATGAGCTTTGGGTAATGACCGAAAGAAGAAGATCGCGGATACAAGCGGCCGAAATGAGTTTCCTCCGTAGGGTGGCCGGGCTCAGCCTTAGAGATAGGGTGAGGAACTTGAACATTCGGGAGGGACTCGGAGTAGAACCGCTGCTCCTCCAGATCGAAAGGAGCCAGTTGAGGTGGTTTGGGCATCTGGTCAGGAAGCCTCCTGCACGCCTCCCCGGGGAGGTGTTTCGGGCATGTCCTGCCGGCGTGAGGCCCCCGGGTTGACCCAGGACACGTTGGAGAGGTTACATATTTAATCTGGTCCGGGAACGCCTTGGGGTCCTGCCGGAGGAGCTGGTGGAGAAGGCCGGAGAGAGGACAGTCGGGAGCTCCCTAGTTGGGATGCTGCCCCCGCGACCCGGACTCGGATAGGCGGAGGAAGACGACGACGACGACCCTCAACAGAGAGGGTAGCTTTGCTATGCAAAAACACCTCAGACAGATGTGCACATAGACTTCAGACATTACAAAACATAAGTGTCCTCTAGGTGGGGAGGTAGGGTTGGGACTCTCTTCACTTTAGTGCGAGCAACCGCCTGGAGCAGCGCTCATCACCTCCGTTTGGACCGGGGAGGGAGATAATGGGTTAGAGGGCACAGTGACTCCTAGATATGGTTCCACGGCCTTCACCGGTCACAGTCCCGCCCAGGCTGGGATAGGAAGAAAGAAGTTTCCATAGCGACGACAGCATTCCACATTTTTGTATTTTCCTGGCCAGAAAAGATATACAGTTCCTCAAACAAATTTTGGATCTACCAGAATGTCTCCTGTGGGTGAAATGTGCCTCAGAGGAACGTGACCAGGAGGCATCTGAATTAGATGACCGACCCACCTCAGCTCACCGGGATTTAAACAGACCAATGAAAGGAGAGCTTTGCCTTTTGACACATACTGGATGGAGCAATGTCTTAATCATGGCAGAAAAGACTCTGACCCTCCACACAAATGCTGCTGATTTGTCTAAAAGGGACTCTACGTCATTCATCACGAGGCATATTCCTGTCAAACTGGCACTTGACAGATGATGTAAGGTGTTTGCTTTTCTTCACAGACATCTGAGTTAGGGCAAGTTGCATAAAAACAGAGAAGTTTGTTACTGAAGAGTCAGTGGCTAGCAGCTAAGCTAGAATATGTATTTACTCCATCAGTGATACAGCACAGTTCTCTCTACACCTTACCAGGTCCAGTTTAATTGAACTAACGCAATCAGAGCCCGGGAGCTCTTCGGTCCGCTGAGCTCAGCAGCAGTTGTAATAGACGCTGATGGAGGAAAGATTAAAAATGTTGCAGCGGAATCATACTTTGCATATCCCACGGTCCCTGCTATGTTTATCTGCGCTGGCGGAGATAAATCACAAGAAATGATAAGGCAGCCATGTAAGCGTCTCCTGTAGCGTTCCAAGAGCAAACAGAGCCGAGACAGTGTTGTGTGTAAATGTTTCTTCAGCAAGTGTAATGCACTCAAGTTATGTATGTGCAAAGTGAGCTGTTGAAAATTTAGTTCAATTATGTTTTAATGAGCTGTGACAACGTGAGTCTCGGGAGAGAAATGTCAGGGAAATATTTGTTTGGAATTGGATTTTAAATGGAGGGGAAACTGCAGGAGAAATTGAATTTCACACACAAAAAAACTGTCAAACATATATTTGTGTTCCCAATAATACCAAAGGATTTCAAAAGATTCATCAGGTCTTTCTCACTGACACTCAAGTACACTTCATAGAAAGTTAGTAGTTAGTCTCAGAGTTGTTGTACCTTCAACAACAACCTGCACTGTCAAAATAATCACCGCACACATCCTCTCATGTCCAACTGCAATTGGCAGCCTGACTCCAGAAATGACTACATCTGAGTCAAAATCCCTCTGCAGAAAAAACAACGTTCAGCAACAAAACAGAAGCATAGACAAACACAAAAGGCAGAAAAACAAAGAACCAACTCTAATCTGCATCCTCAATGAGAAGATATGGTGAGCTGCACAGAAGATGAAATGTAAGACAGAGAAGATGATCGTGTGAGGAACTCCAAGAGATCCTTGTCAGGTCAAATCTCAGTAGGACTTCAACATGATGTCATCTGGCGCTCCGAACTGCTGTACAGGAAGAGAATTAGGTGTGCAGAGGAGGTTTCAGGAGGGATATGTGTTCCGAAGTGTGACTGCCTAAAGTGCTTCATTAAGTGCTCGGTATCTGGGACGGGGTCCTGAGGAAAAGGTCATCTGCATACTCTAAAAAAGACATGCAAATCAGCTCTCTTACATTTACGTAGGAATGAGGAAGAGTTCAAAATGTACTTGGCTCTAGATTTGAGCTGAGCTTACTTTGGCTGTTTAAATATGTAAGTGTAAATCGTTATTTTAACAGTGTAGAGCAAAAATATAGCTCTTTGTGCTAAAGAGCAAGTTTATTATATGAGGTCAATGGATAACCTAGTTGTGCTTTGGGTAGTGACTGAAAGAATGAGATTGTGGATACAAGCAACCAAAATGTCTCTTCTCCACAGGGTGTCTGGGCTCTCCCTTAGAAATAGGGTGAGACGCTCAGTCATCCGGGAGGGGCTCATAGACCCGCTGCTCCTCCACATCGAGAGAAGCCAGTTGAGGTGGCTCGTGTATCTATTTAGGATGCCTTCCTGGTGAGGTTTTCCAGGCACGTCCAACCGGGAGAAGACCTAAAGGGAGAGGACGCGCTGGAAGGACTATGTCTCTCGGCTGGCCAGGGAACACCGTAAGATTCCCCAGGAGGGGCTGGCCCAAGTGGCTGAGGAGAGGGAAGTCTGGGCCTCTCTGCTTAGGCTGCTGCCCACGCGACCCGACTCTGGATAAGTGGAAGAGAATGGATGGATGGAGCCACATTTGAGGAGTTTTTAGACATATGAAATCAGTTTGCTTTATTCTAAGAAGCAAGAATATATCTAAATCAGTGGTGGGCAACAAAATATTGTATGTGACTGACAGGCTCAAATCATTTTATATATTTTAAATCAGACACAGGACCCTTTCATATGGTATCCTAAAACATCTGATGGTTTTCACAGTAGGCTTAGTCTAAATTAATCCAACTGTTACATCATCGACATGCAACAGACCTCACAAGTCTGTGCACAGATCAAATGTTAACAATAGACAAAACCAGCTTCCCTTCATCACTTGGTCACAATTTCATTGGTTTTGACTGGACAACTTCAGAATTAATAAACACATGCTCGTGCGTAATATATATATCCACCCCCTCCCACCACCAGCACCACCCCCGTGTCCTGGCTGTAAAGCAATCAGAATGGATGTCTTAATGCTGAAGACAAGCCTTACGGTTTGACTCTCAATCAATCAATCAATCAATCAATCAAAGCTTTATTTATAAAGCGCCTTCCGCAACCCTGTCAGGAAGCCCAAAGCGCTGAATGACTCTCACAGGTGGAGCGATACAGCTTCAGCTATACTGCCTCACCTGATACAAAAACTTTATTAGAAGAATTTTCAGTTATTTTAAATCCCAATGGACACGGAGACAGAAATAAAAGAGAAAGGGGAGAGAGGAGAGGAAGAGGTGGTGGTAGTGGTGGGGTGTTTCACAAAAATAAACAATAAGTGATGTACAATAATCTGCTTCTAAACCTGCAGAAATAGAGGGAGAAAATAAGAATGGACACAAAAATAAAACAGAATCTAAATGTCACTGCACCAACCATGTGAGGATATATAACAATTACAATTTTTGCTGAAAAGGACATGGTAACAGCGCATAGTACATTTAGTGCCAACCACAGCCTTAGGCTATGTGACCCATGTGACTTATTCAGACCAAACTTGGAATTCAGTGGCCCGGGACCCAAAGGTGCCCAACCCCAGTGGAAACCCAGGGATTCAGACCCACCAGGTAGCCATCGGGAATGAGCCTGCAGATGCCAAAAACTTCCAGCCCGAGACACAGGAGTTGCAAATACGCAGACTGAGGCACCACCCGCCAGCAGGAAATATGGCAGGGGAGGGTAGGCGAAGATGTTGTAGCATCACAAGATGTCCCAGGAGAGGGGAGGAGTCCAAGACCCCACCTGACAGATACAGTCCCACACAAACACAGTCACAGTCCCACCCTCATGCTCACACATAAACACCTAAAGACACACAAAAATGTACGTCACCCACTCACGCTCCCTATACACACGCTACACACTCTGGTCCCGATACTGCTGCACTTAGGGCACAACCATTCCCGAACAACAGAGCTGGCCCCATTCTTACTGGGGTAATGATGAGCAGGCAAACCTACCCAAAGCAGAGCAAAGCAACCCACCACCCCAGACCCCGACGTAGCATATTTACCTCCGTCAGAATCAAAATGCCTCCTTTATAACACGCACTCTTTTTTCATAAATCCTTTCAGCTAGCTGCCTAAAGTTTAAAACTACAAGAGGATCTGTGTAAATTTATTATTGTTTCATTTGTCACTTTTTTGTGCAGTGATGCTTCTGTCATTGGTAAAGAAAAAATAAACTACCTAAACAAATCACTTTAGTGGAAAATTAAATGGCTTATTATTACGTGTTTGGGTTTGTTTACTTCAGTGTTTTATTGTAAAGCTTCAGTCTATTTTTTAACTTCTTCAACTGAGATAAAAATGTGTTCTCATTATGAAAAACAACACTACAACATATTTCCATTTGAAAAAAAAAACACAGAAAACTGTAATTTTCTTGCATTATTAATTCTATTGTATTCCTTTCAGATTGCAACTTGTATCTTTCATCTGACCTGTGAGAAGAAGCTGCTACATCCAGGTCAGCTGACTCCACCACAGTACAACCAGTCAAGCATCACAAATTCATCCATGTCATTTCCCTGGAGACATTTACCTAACAAGCTGGCTGTGGCTGGATCAAAGCTCTGGCTCAATCAAAAAAGCTGCAGACAACAAATCAAAGACGGGTTCTGGTGTCTCTCACAAACTAGATTTTAAAGTATTTATTCAAGTTTTCTCCATATTGAAAACACTTTTGAGTCTTTCTACTCCACTTGCTTCATCATGGCCTTGTGTTTTAATTCCAATCAGTTTGACTAATTTTGGTAGTTCTGCTTAAAGGAGCCATGTCATGCTTTTTTAAACCTTTAAGAGCAAAGTCGGGCTGTGCGAGAAATCAAAAATTTATCATTATCAAAATTTCGAACTCTAAACAATATAATTTTGTCCATGTCAATAAATTCTGAAATAAAATATGGAAATGTGTATGGGTTAGCAACATTCATGTCCCTTTTTGAAGCTGTACCACCTCAAGTCACATGACAACATGCCTCAAAATAATACACGTGACAGCCCCACCTAGTGGATAACTTTTGTTTATGCACATACATGTAGCTATCGTCCATTTATTGTTTTCAAGACAAGCTGCTCAATATACCGTGATATTGATTTTAGGCCATAATCGCCCAGCTCTAGAGCAAAGGTAAGCACAATATGTGATAAAATATTACAGTTGGCATCAATAAAAAGTCATGTACCTTAAATATGAGTTATTTTTGTCAGTCTGAAATTATACCTGGAAATAAAACGGTTAATTTCAGTGAAGCGCCGCCTACCCCTGCTGACAAAATGCACCTACGAGAGCATCTTAAGCCTAATTTTTACTTCCCCGTTAGCTCCATGAGGGAGAGACAAACATACACAGATGGAGATAACTTGCCCTCATACATCTTTGTCTCCTGGGGAGTGTTGCAAAGCAATTCCCCTCCTGGACAACAGAGGGCATAGCGCTGTTCTGTGGTATCCTGTTATGTATCCAACCCAAGATGGTGTGTTTATATTGTGTTTTTTGTATTTCAGAGACTTTTTAACATGGACAAATGTGTCACTCATCCTCCTCCACCTCTTCATGCGCTCGCCAGCTCTAAACCCACGTTTCCCGTCATTTTCGTCCACGAATTAAATGCTTGCTGCTCATCTTTTCACTCTTCCAGTCACGGGGGAATAAAACGTTCATATTTTTAGAGTTTTTTCTCAAGATAATCTTCAAGCTTCTCCGTGTCTGCCGCAAGATATCCTCGGCTCTCTCCATGTTTTTGAGGGTGCAATGGCGGCACTGTAGACTACAGCAGCATCCTGACCAATCACAAGCTTGCGCTCTCGGTCTCGATGGACGGATGTTTGGAAAAGAGAGCTTGACTGTCTGTCCTTGCGAGCCTGTCGGAGTGCCCTCGAAAGAACGGATAATGGCGTTGCGTGCGTCTGTCCCGACGCAGAGGGAAAAGTATAAATTAGGCTTAAGGCAAGTCGCTGTTGTATTGGCCCTTGTAGTCGAGTGCTTAAAGCGTCCAGTCTGACTCTCTAACCACTGCCTAGCACACATATCCTGTAGTGGTGTGCATCTCTACCTGCCTCACGATTCGATCCGATTCCGATTATCTGCCTAACGATTCGATTGGAGTCTGAAATGCATCACGATTCTTCACACAAAAATTTTCATTACTTAATAAAAGCAGTAGAATAGTTTTCAATTTCTTTTTGATTTAGAAATCCCTGAAAAACAGAACATTCATCTATTCACTATAGTGAGCAATAATGTTTAAAGTGTGCTGCCTATAATTACTTAAATTATATAAGAAATAATGTTTTCGGTTGAGCAGCTTTAAGATTGAATATTACTGAACTTAAACGTAGTAAACAAATACTGTGTTAAGTGATTCTTTCACATCCAGGATCCCAAAACCGAAATTAGCCCAGACATCAGATTTAAATGTAACGGGTACATCTTTGATTACTGGTAATGTTGGCCCTGTATCCCTGTCCGCCTTTTCTGTTTTAAATTGGAGCTAGGGCAATGCAGTGGCATGTCATTGCAACTCCGCCCCCAGAAGTAATTATAAAACCTCAAAGCTTTATTGTCCTCGCATAGACATAGACTGGGGTCGGCAACCTGTTCCCATCAAAGAGCCATTATTACCCGTTTCCCACAGTAAAGAAAACACTGCAGCAGCCGCGGCGTTGTGGGCGGGGCCTACCCTCAGACAGCAGAGCGCTAATGTGTTGGCTCACAACAGGTGACAGCAGCCAGTATCGGTCACTCGTGTACGTCAAAGTTATCTTTCATAAGAAGATAATCAATAAAACAATTTATATAAAGTGGATCCAGAAGTTGTAGCCTGCCTCTGCCTACAATATTTTGATATTTTTCACCCTGTTGGTGGTTTTACTGAGCAGGTGCCACTTTTGTCATACGTTTCTTTTTAAAACATGTTTAGACTGTTCAGAATACAAATCCAGGCTCTGTCACGTTTGATTGTTGTAATTAAACTTTGTAGGTGGGGAAGGTCAGAAAAGGATCCGATCATTTTGTTTTTCCCTCATTTACAGCGACGGAGATAACGGCGCGGTGCGCCTGGCTCTGGTGTTAATCAAGTTAAATTATTTCTCTTTGCAACAATTTTCACAAGAAAACAGAACAGTTAAAAGCAGGGCTTGTGTTGTGTTGACCGGATAGTTCCCGTATTTGACCGTTTATTTTGACGGAGAAAGAATAGAAAGAATTACCCCGACGCATGCAGACAAACTGACACTTTATTCGTTTCGTGCAGATGTAGCTAAATCACTTAAGAACTGATTCCCATCTGAGCTTGACACTAAACTCAGCGCAGCTCGCTGTCAGCGCGTACGTATGGTGCACAGCGAGCTGAAGTTGTGGAGAGGGGCTTGGAGCACGTCGCAGAACCAAAGCGCAGGAAGATTCCTCCGACTGAAGCGAGACTTGTCACTTAGAAAATGCTCCCTGATTATGAAACTTTGGCTGAATAGCGCTTGTTCCTGTCTCCAATGTGGCGACACATCCAGGAGCTGAGGAGAATCCCAGAATCTCACGTCCTCGTCAGCTCAGAATGCACCGATATGATTACGCACAAGCGTGACGCGTCAACCCGGTCTCACAGTAAGACCGGGTTGGAGCTGTTCAGGTTTACGCAGACGATCTTTACATTTAGAATTGGCATACAGGTGTAAAATTAATGCAGTAAAATATAAAACTTTTTATTAAAATATCCATTCATTATTTTATAAGTACAGAGAGCCGCATCAGATGGATGGAAGAGCCGCATGCGGCTCCAGAGCCGCCGTTGCTGACCCCCGACATAGACATAGGGAGAGAATCTCATTATGTCACGTTGCTGCATCGATGCGGAATCGTGCACGGCTGAATCGCGATGCATCTTAGAATCGATCATTTTTCCCCACCTCTAATATCCTGTGCTGGCCATTACGGGCGTCTTTTTGAACAGGACGCATGGTTTCTGTGGCAGTGTTTTGTCCCCAACGCTGAAGTAATTTGTCAGAATATCCACTCTGGTACCAGTGGAGGTTTAAAACAACCATCTCTGACATGAAGGTCACATTCTCAACTGCAGCATGAAATCAATCACTGTATGCCCGCAACTAGGAGAAAGTGGGCATTAGTGACCTACTTCCAGAGGAGGCAGGTCTCACAGCTGACACTAGCTTCAAGGAGAGGAGAAAGTAGTTTTCATTCAGGCTTTTTCAGAATTTTCAAAGTAA
Organism: Nothobranchius furzeri; assembly: GCF_043380555.1. NCBI lineage: Eukaryota > Metazoa > Chordata > Actinopteri > Cyprinodontiformes > Nothobranchiidae > Nothobranchius > Nothobranchius furzeri. Next base: position 42,450,175 of record NC_091741.1, on the reverse strand, counting down.
AATTCAAAATTTACTGCTGATAAAGGAAAATGCATGAATGCAGTCAAAAACGGGTTTGGGGTATTTTTCATGAAGAAATATCCATAACACATGGTAAAAAGCTTATAAAAAGGATTTTCCATAACATGGCACCTTAAGTAGCATAAGTAGATTTCATTATACATATATTAAATTATAAATTAAAATCTGGCACTTTTTGCTTTCTTTAATTTAGATATTTAAATTTTTATTAAATCTGTCTATTTCTGAGCGTTGTGAAAACCAGAGCTACTTCCATCAATTAAAGCTTTTAAATCCTAAGTGTGCTTTAAATTATGTGGGTTTATCCATCAAACAGAGTGTAGCTAACTAAAGAAATCAGATTTTAATCAGACCAGTGACGGATGGTCTATTTTCCCCAATAATGACTGCACAAATCATCCCATTGATTTTTCTCGCTGTGAGGTTAATTACGAACTCAGCAATGGTCAACACCATGAATCTGTACACTGGTACACTGGTTTGAATGAAGGGCTGCCACGAGAAATTGACCTCAGTTTGAAGGGCTAAAATCAAAACAGCTGATGAAGAGAGCTTTTCCACCACTGATCTGTACAACCTATTTACCGACTAGGACTCCCTTAAGTGCTTGTTTTATTCTAAAATGAGGGCATTTTGGGAGAATAGCACCCAAAATAAAGACTTTCAAGACTCAAAGAGCGAAGATAAAGAACGCCATCGCAGAGGTGTTACCAAAGCGTTTTTTATTTGAATCTTGAAGATCTCTTGTTTTCAGTTTTCTTTGTTGCAACACTTAACAATCAAAAACTAGAAGATAACCCAAGTTAATTTAAAAAGCTATTTTGAAAGGATTTTTTTAGGGTCAACTTTACTCATATTTTAATACCTTTGCAGTGGTCTAGTAGGAATAAATGCCATGGTAGTTGTTCTCTAGGGGGGAAAAGCTCAGATGCTCTTGTTTGAGGACAGAGAAGCCAGCTGGAGAAGCAGGATCTGGAGTGTAATTTCCTGATATTTGGTGTAGTGGAATTAGGGCTGTAGCGAAGCCTCGACGAAGTCGACGGCTCGATTCTAAAAATTTGTCGACGTCGGATCCGGAAGTCGACGCACCGCGCCCACTTGTTCCATCCCCAGGAGTTTGTAAATAGAGGAGGAATCTGCCTGTTTTTCCTCTAGTTCGCCCTCTTCTCCGCCTTCACTAACATCTCCGCCAAATACCGAAGACCCGGAACAACGTCCGTCCACTACTAGATTATTTTCCTGTTTTGCCCGCCTTCGTCTCCCAGCAACAGACAACAACTTCCGGGGTCAGATGCGCTGCTTCGTGTCTATCGCAGATGTAGAAAATCACCGGGAGCGCTTCTCCCTTCATTAAGGAGCTTCTTTCAGACACGAGGAGAGCTGTTTTGGTGGTAGCAGTCTCTCCTCCGTGCTGGTCTGTTTGCTGCTGGGTGTTTTTGGTTTATTTAAACTTGGTAACTTGAACTTAACGTTGGTAAAGCTACTGTTAGCATCTTCGCTAACAGCTTCTTGCGTTGGGATAAGCTGTTACGTTTTGGTTTAGAGTTCATCTTTTTTGTGGTGTAGATCTCCCTTTTATTACATTTAGAGTGTTGTGGGTTTTCGGTTTAGTGTAAAATATCACCTGAGTTTGGTTTAACCCGTAAGACCACTCGCCTCACGCACATAAGTGACCAAAACAAAGCAGCATGGAGACACTCCATCTTCTACCACCTCTCAGGCAGCAGCCTGCACTCCCAAGTTCTACATGTCACCAGAACATAACCAAACAACACAATAAACGCAGTGGTATACAAAATGGAAGGCCTGTAGTGTTTATTCTCTTACAGTAAGAATTTATCAATTTTTTTGAGGAATTTATTTGAGATTTTCTGGTTTTTGTTAATTGTGCAATAGAAAAATAATCATTAGATTAATTTTCTAAATAGTCATTAGAATAGTCGACTATTCGATAAAATAATCGTCAGAATAATCGTTTTAAAAATAATCGTTTACCCCCAGCCCTAAGTGGAATACATTTTTAATTATGACCAATAAGATGTGATGATTCCATAAATGTGCTCTATCAAATAAATGGAATGGAATATAAATATGAAATATCAATCTGATTGATCTTTGAATGTTTAATCAGAAGATTCTAGGGTTCTTTGCTTTTTAAGGGACCATAAGCACACTTCGTATTAATTCAGACAGTCAGTTTATAAAATTAATTTAAAAAAATTTCCTAAACTAATAATTTATACATGACAAGATATGAATAATGAGATGTGGTGTGGTAGATGTGAGGTACTGTGATGGAAGCTAGATGTTGTAGCAACCGTTCTTTGTATCTGAGAGAAATTGTGAAATCTGGGTGTAAAAGAATTAGTTGTTTGGTTCTAAACTAGAGTTGTTTTTTAGAAACAGCATCAGACGTAATCTGTTGTACCAAGTCCACGCACCCTTGGTGTGGATGTTCTCGTTTGATTCGGGGGGTCTTGCGGGTAACTGTCGGTGGAGTGAACCTCTGATATCAGGAACCCGTAGATAGCTCCGATAAGACCCGTTCAGCCTGAGCTCCCTCGAGGTGGAGGCCGAAAGCTGGAATGCTTATTTGCATCTAAGGCGGATGTTTGCTTGGCTCTTAGAGAGCTGGTTGGTTGTCTGGTATGAGCCGCAGCGTTACAGAGGCTTTGACAGGAGGTCAGAGAAGTTTGTTTCAAAAGAGGCTTCTTTCCCAATTTGGCCGAATCGGGAGTTAGGTGGAAACTGAATTACTCGGTAACTAATTCTTGTTTTATTAAACTACTTTGTTATGATTTCTGGCCAAGTTTGGCCAATCCGAATTTGACAAGTTTCTAAGTCTTTACCAACATCCCTCAGAAAGCCATGCCCTCCTCAGATACAAAGATTGCTACTAAAGATGTCTGTCCCCATCAGTCTCCGATGATCTGTGCCCTAGTTTGCCGTCTCAGTTGATTTTGTTCAAAAAGCAAAACTTATTGCCCGTATTACTTTCATTTTCAGTATATTTGCTGGCCGGAGCTCGGCATTAACTCCCCACATCATCACGACACCTCCCTCTGTTGCGCCATGGCATTATAGCTGTTTATAAGACAGACCATTACTGTAATATTACTACTAAGCAAGGTGGAACGAATGCCGCAAAATTCAAGTAACGCCATGCCAGCATGGCACGTTTAAGACACACTGTTGCGCTAATATTACACCAGTTTGCTGACATGGTGTGTCTTGTAAAAAGGTCTAATGTGCTCTTCGCAACCTGGATCTCCCTCCCAGCTGTGAACAACAGGGACAGAGCACGCACATCGAGTTGCTGCGGCTCTCTCTGGGGCAAACAGGTTTCCGAGCCCCTCCCACCTGCCTAAAAATTATGTCTGAACTGTCTGACGCTTTTGTGCTTATATGTATGTATATATATATATATATATATATATATATATATATATATATATATATATATATATATATATATATACATGACACCCAGCTCTACATTTCCAGTAAGCCCAACTCAACTCTCCCACCATCCTCCCTTACACTCTGCCTCTCTGAAATCAAATCATGGTTCACCTCTAATTTCCTCAAACTCAACGGCAATAAAACTGAACTTCTTCTAGTTGGAACTAACTCCACCCTCTCAACATCTGACAGCTTTTCTTTAACAATTGACAACGCCATAGTCTCCCCCTCCCCTCACGTCAAGAGTCTGGGTGTCATTCTCGACAGCTCACTTTCTTTTCAAGCTCACATTAATAACATAATTCGGTCAGCATACTTCCATCTATGTTCCATAAACCGTCTCCATCCCTCACTGACCCCTCACACTGCCGCCATTCTCGTCCACAGCCTCGTCACCTCCCGTATCGACTATTGCAATTCACTTCTTTATGGTCTCTCCAACAAACTCCTTCATAAACTGCAAATGGTCCAGAATTCAGCAGCCCGTATTATCACCAGAACCCCTTCCTTTCACCACATCACCCCGGTTCTCCAGCAGCTTCACTGGCTCCCAGTTAAATTCGGGTCCATCTTCAAAATTCTCTTCCATACCTTCAAAGCAATCCACAACCTCTCTCCTCCATATATCTCAGACCTTATAAGTATTCACACCCCATCCCGTTCACTCAGATCTTCTTCTTCCATCCATCTTGCGGTTCCTTCTGCCCGTCTCGCTACCATGGGGAGCAGAGCTTTCAGCCGCTCTGCTCCTCGACTCTGGAACTCACTTCCGCCAGACATCAGGAACATCGACAGTTTTACCCTTTTCAAAACAAAACTCAAAACACATATGTTTAAATCTGCCTACAACCTCTGATTTTATTGAACTGTTTCTCTCTTTGTTTTTTCTTCTTTGGGTTTTATTATTGTTTTATTGTATTTTATCACGTGTTTTCTGTCAAGTGACCTTGGGTGTCCTGAAAGGCGCTTTTAAATAAAATGTATTATATATATATATATATATATATATATATATATATATATATATATATATATGTGTGTGTGTGTGTGTGTGTGTGTGTCAAAGCTACCCCCTCTCAGGGGTAACTCAATTTAGCATCACAAGATGTCCCAGGTGAGTCCAAGACCCAAGTTACCAATTAATCCAAACAAATTTTTAGAATTAAAGGGACTTTATGGAGTTTTGAATTTTTATCCTCGTGATTGCCCCCTCAGGCCAAAAGCGTAATGGCAGCTTCAATAGTAGGCTCGTACACGAGGTGCACATGCTGTACATACACACTCCTTAACGAAAATAACAGCTGAGACAGTCCCTTGTGTGTGTGTGTGTGTGTGTGTGTGTGTGTGTGTGTGTGTGTGTGTGTGTGTGTGTGTGTGTGTGTGTGTGTGTGTGTGTGTGTGTGTGTGTGTGTGTGTGTGTGTGTGTGTGTGTGTGTGTGTGTGTGTGTGTGTGTGTGGCCCGGAGGACAGAGGACAGGAGAACGCACAGCTAATTAATTAAATAATTTGGTTCTGTAGCTTTCTCTTCAGCACAGCCGACAAAGGTTTATGATGGGTCAGTCCTCCTGCATGCTCAGATCATTCCCTTCCCTTGCTTGAAAAATTGTTCCAAAATGAAAGTTGAACCCACATCTTTTTTATCTGTGAATTCAATGCCGTTCAGTGAGTCTCAAAAAAAAAATTTGGGCATCTTACTGTAAAAAAAATATACCATTAATGTTAAAAAGAAACTCTAAATAAATTAAATCAACACCCGAAATCGAACCCGGGTCTCCTGCACGAGAGTCCAACGTCTTACCAGGTGAGCTATAGCGCCAGCGATATGCTTTAGATCTGTAACATTTATATCCTTGATCCAAAGAACGGTTTGTAGTTAAAATGGCTATTTTGTTGCTACTTTGCAGGAAATATCTAGAAGAAAGTTCTACAGAAAGTAGCTAAGGATCTTCAGAAATGTAGCTAGCTTTGCCACTAGGCGTTATGGGCTCGACACACGGGAGGCGACAAACGACTGCGATCAGCGAAATTTGTCGCTGTCGCTTTTATTACCTGACACACGGGAGGCGATCTGCGGCAGCGGCAAAGCCGTCTATGCGTTCTGTTCCATGGCGAAATCGAAACTTCCGTTGTTTTGTTTGGCTGTGTCAGGTTGGAGGTAATTAAGGTTATTTAAGTGGTTCAGAGTTAATAAAGCGGTAGAGATGATGTTTCACAAGGTGCTGCTAGAGTTATGTGAAATCTTACTTCTGATTTTACTATATAAAACATATTAATAATCAACTTCTCCTTCATGTTTGCTCGGAGATGTGCGGAGCTTTATGTCCGCTCATTGGTCAGTGAATGAAACCTCCGTTGATTGTTCCTCGTCCGAGCGACAGCGATGAAAAGTTGAAAATGTTTCAACCTTCTGGGATCGCGTCGCTGCGTCGTCCGTGCACGACACGTGCACGAGTGCAAAATTTCACACGCACGTTTTTCGCGTTTCGCTTAGTAGGAGAAAGACCCGCGATTATTGCTTTGTCGCGCATTTCTCATTGAAAATGGAGGAGAGGCGATGTCGCCTCCCGTGTGTCGAGCCCATTAGGAACAGCGACAAAGACTAAAGCTAATGATAGCAAATGCTACGGGCTATGCCTGAGTGTGAACGCGCATGAAGCAGCCTGCTCGACCCGAGCAGCTCTCTTTTTCTGTGATTTTACAGAAAAACAGCAACTCACAGTAAAAATGCCAGGGCTCACTCTACAGGACCAGGGCATTGCAGGAGAATGTATGAAGACATTTATTATTTCTATACATGTTTTAGCTGTCAAACTTCCATAATGCTCCTTTAAAGCATCTCAGCCAATGGCATTTTGTTTAAAATGAAATCAGAACCTAGTGTTTTGTAAGGCAGGAAATGTACGAGTACTGTAAGCAATAAAAGCATGTTTGCATGCACAGAAGTTTGTAGAACAAATCTCCTTATCTGTTCTTCTATTGGCACCACAAGGGACAAGCCCACCTGTCCTGTCCCATCATGACTGGTTCACACAGATCGATAAGTCTGCAGAGGGCTCAGACATCCCCAGGCAACTCCATCCACTGGTATACCAACATGAACGGCTGAACAAGCCCTCCATAATTCGAAGTCAGAACACACATTCATGCAGCCCATGCAGGCTGTGGCCCACAATCGCCCTGAAGGCCGAGCGCGAACACGCAACACGACATGCAATTCAATCTCCCGCTCAGACCTCCAGAGATTCGACTTCCTGCTCCACAATTCATCAACATCAATGTCAAACTGCTGAAATTACTGCCAGTGAGCTGCTGAGGACTGACCTCCAACCTTTCTGAATTTGTCTCATCTTAACAAATATTTGCAGATGGTGCCAAGTGTCAGGTTTAGTCACAAGTTAAATGAAGCTGCGGCGTAGGAATCGGGCTGACTCACAGAACAAATACCTTTACTGGTGGAATATCTTTCCTTTGAGTTTTCTCTTCTCCATGCCACTCTCCCTATCTCATCCTCTTCCCTTCCTGTCATAACAAGAGTGGTTTAGCCAAAGATGTCTAGGGAGGGAGATGCTCATCAGCAAATGGCTCCCTGAAATCTCATTTATATGTAGATGAAATAAACATTGATGTGCTGCCACCATCGTGTCATGTTTTGCCTAATTGATGCCAACCTTTTAGCGTCAAATGAGTGAGGTACAATAATTGGCAAGAGGCCTTGCTTCAGGATGCATCTAGTCAAAACAAAGGTGAGCAGATGGGCATAAAGATAGAAAAGTCTGGTAGCAGGCACGCCTCACGGACTTCACAGAAACCTTTAGTGGTATCTTTCTAAATGAGATGTTGGGGTCAAGGTTTGTCATCTAACTGCCTAAGACTCTTCCAAAAACACAGAAAATATTATGAGCAAAATTTACCACAAACATTGACTCTACAGGACCACAGTAAACACATTGCATCCATTGGTATAAAACCAAAAATGTACACTAATAAATATTATGTTTGGGGGCTAAAAGCACGAGCATAAATTAGTGGTTAGTCAGAGGACAGGAAGTACACACTGACTTTGGGTGTAGCAGCAATAACGACAGATGACTTACCAGACTTTATTTAGAAGGAGTCATGGGTCAAGTACAGATTAAACAGATATTTAGACAGAATGAACCAATTTTTACTTAAAGATGCTGAAACAGCTTATGGCTCAACAATTTATAGCTTAGTAGAAAAATACACATTTGCCAGAAAATACATGCAATGTCCCCATAATCCTATATAATTAACATGGAAGTTTTGTTAATATAGCACATGTTACACACAGAAACAATTCAATGTTCAATAGGTGGAATGCTCCTTTGTTGAGTATATCATGTTTGGAAGATGCAAAACGGGAATGAGAGAGTGAATCTACTGATGGTTGACCTCTCAAACAGCAACCAATGAAGCAACAGTGACAAAATGGTGCATCGGTGTAAAGTAGAGCAACCGACCATACTATAGTTTAGTCATAGTGTTTAGTCTTTATGATGCTACCCCTATGATCCTAGAGGGTCAGACTACTGCTAAAGAAAAACTAGCACCAGCTATGAAGTCAAAATACAACCGCTTTGGCTGGAAAACACTCATTAATGTGATCTGCCTGCATTTGGTCTGAATAAAATCAAAAGTAACATATTTGGCCAAATATTGATTTATCTTTCTGATGCTTTTTATGCCTGACAAGGATATTTTCAGAGTATTTACCTGTAGATTTTTTGTATTTGTTTAACTGGTGTGATGTGGAACAACAGATGACCTAGAATGTCTCAAGCATACTTAATTCCTGTGTATTTCATTAGGTTTTGCTGAATCAAACACACAATATACCACTGATCTGAAGGACTTTCACATCCTGCAATGAATAAATAATGATTTTATTAACTTTAAGATGGAATCTCTGTTTGTTTTACGTGCTTGTACGTGGTTACGACAAATGGGGGCTTGTCCGGGAGTTAATATATATTTGAACATAATCAGATCTAAGGGATACTTTGGTCATTTTTAACCATGTTTCTGAGTAAAAGCTATAAAATATCTTTATTTTAACAGTTGTAGATAGGGTCTCTTTTTAGAAAGATTTTTAGAAAGATTTTTTTATATCTAATATGATTGATGAGCTAATGGTCTAACTGCATCCAAGACCAAAGCAGACTGCTAGTGCCTTAAAACAACTTATATCTTCTAAATTTCACTGCAGTTCATGCAAATACTATTTCACAATCGTTTTCATCATCAACAAATTTGCATTACATGATTATCTCTTTAGAAATGTAAGGAATTCCTGCTAGACTTGACCCTTGGGTACACTGGACATGTCACATGTTGCTGCGAGAGAAATGTATGCTTCTACACAACTAGGGAATTACATGTAGACAGATACTAGGGATGTTCTGATCATGTGTTTTTGCTCCTGATCCAATTCCGAGTCACTGATTTTGAGAATCTGCTGATACAGAGTCCTGCTCCAATACTTTGGTGACATTAATGTGTTGTTTTCATGCAAAAAACAAAGAATATTGATGTAGAGGAACTTGTTGAAACAAAATCTAAATCTAATCCAAGTTATTCTATTAGAAAATCTGTAACTCAGGATGAATTTAAAAATTCATGTTTGTTGTTTTAAAAAGCTAAAACTGATTTATTTCCCCCAATTCGGATCCTTTTAAAATCACATGATCGGGCCCAATTTCCAATCCCATGATCAGATCAGAACATTCCTAATAGATACCCACAATGTGCTCAAAATAATCATTAACTCGTTAGTCTAAAAGAAAGTAAATGTTAGATTTCCAAATTAGTAAAACCAGCTAGAATGCAGACTTCTAAATGCCTGAAAGATCTCTGAAAATGGACAAAACCTGCAACTGTTTATGCCATCAGTTATGTAAACTGTTACGTGCAGGAAGACTAACTGATGATCGTGTTAAATGATTACTTTAAGGTGTGACATTCTCTTTTGAGCTCAAATTTGTGATTACCATCTTCCTAAAGTCTAATTACCCACCTGTGTGTGGGCTAAACCCTCATATGGCTGACAAACAGGCATTTGATCAAACCACTACCAACCTGCAGGTGGCTGTCATCGTCTCATTGAGCTGCAGGAACTTTGTCAAACACATAACAATTAAACAGTTAAACTCCATGCTAAAGATGCAGTCGATGCATTTTCTGCAGGATGGGAAGTTTTTTTTTGGGCGCAGGGGGGTGTTATGTGGTTTACTATGAACTTGAGTGTCATGTAGTCATGCAACAAAAGGACAGTTTGTTGCATCAATATCATATTGTTGCTTCACCTCAACACAATCACAGTTCTACTGGTGAAAAAATCTATATGGAATTCTTCATTCCTCACAAAGTGCTTCATTACATAAAAACAAGAAGAGCTTGGATCCTCCACATCAGCTGGTCAAACAGAAATGTGGAGTAGATGTTTTAGAAACGTGTCGTTCTGATAAGGATTCAGCTTCACTCCATGATGTGAGGCTCTGGGGGGAAAAGGCTTGCAGCTTCCCAGAACTATTTTCAGCTTCAGTGAGCAGGGCCGAGCAGAGAGCCGGGCCAACAAAGGGCAAACAGTACTAGTTGGTCAACTGCTTGGTATAGCGTATTTCAGCACATTTATCATTTTGAAATAAACAATAGACTTAACTTAAAAAGCTACTAATGAAAGTTCCAAAAATCGGAGATATTGGGATTAAACGTTTAAAAGTTGTTACCTGACATTATCATGGTCTTATTATTAAGGTAAATAATTACATTACTATTAATTAACTTTGCATTATCTTTATTTTTCCTGATGTGGAAGTCTTGTTTTTATTGTGTTTTTAATGTCTGAACACTTGTTTGTACGCCTCTGATGTAAAGGACGGAGAGTTGGTTCGGTAAAAGTTCAATACGGAAAAATGACATCCTGAAAAATGACATGACAAATTATTGCAGTACATTGAAAACATCTACTTGCTTCAAAATGATGTTTTTCTTGTATTCACATTTGCCACGGGTCACATTTTCACTTCCCTCCATCGTGAAACTTAAACGTGAACAAAAAGCTTTTGTGTAGCAACATCAGATTGTCGACCAACATTTGTGTGGCTATACAGTCAAATTTGAGCCTTTACTTTGCTCGTTCACATGGAAACTGGACACTCTTGACAACACTTAAATAAAGTCTGAGCAGTTGTGTGGAATGGTTTATTTGGATGATATTTTTAGAATGGAGCAAAAACCATTATAAGCGTTGTGTACAGTACAGTCACTACTACGGCTGGCCAAATAAACTATTGCAAAATAAATACAGAAATAACTTTTCTTAAATAGACATTTGAGGACGGGTCGATGGAACTTCGATATAAAGAATTTCTACAGTCGCAGCCAGATGGACGCACTGCAAACGGAAAATTAAAAAATGAGCGCTATGAACAGAAAACAACAGACGAAGGACACAGCGAATGACGTGCACCACAGACATCATATACACAGCGACCCTGTGGAGCAGCAGCGGGCCACCATCTTGGATGGGTCCGCAATTACGCTGGTGCATTTATTTTTACTGAGGAAGATGTTTACCTGACTAAAACACAGACTTATGGTATAACATGATAATTACAATATAAGAATAATTAAACAAAATAAATAAAAATTGAAAATCCCAACGGGTAGGCTACAAAAGTCAATAGTAATCCCACATTATCTAATTTCAATAGTGCACTGGCTGACGCAACCGTAGGCGGCACAAAAAAATTGGGGAAAAATCTCCAGGGCATAGACTCCAGTTGGGTTTGGAGAGAGAAGGACCCACCCAATGGCGCGTCTATGTAATTATGTCTATGATGTGCACTGCTCACTGCTCCAAAACCAGAAGTAAAAGTCAAGACTAAACACTGAAATCTCAACAGACCAAAGTCACTGATCCCTGCACAATAAGATTGCTATAGCAACTACAGAGGAGGAGCCAAAGGTAACATCAGGGTTTCCCTTACATAGGTGTAGCTGTGGCGGCCCGCCACGGCTGAAATTCCACCGCCACGCCTACAAGATCCCAAGTTTTTTTTTTTGCGCTGTTTCCCGAAGAAGCAGCGGGAACTACTATGTTGTCACTTGTGATCACAGCCGGTGGGCAGCAAAGAGGAGCAGGCAGGGCAAGGTGAAGTTACAGCATAAGTTACTGAGTTTAAAATTAGAAAGGTAGCAGTGGATATAATGCTTTTTGGTTTACATGTTTCAGTAGCATTAAGATAAACGAGTGTTGACAATCTTGACAGGGTTTCCTCCAGTGGTTATTAGGCCAGGTTCTCCTCCCCCCACCAGGCTAAGCATCACTTATTCATGTAAAATTGATTTATTTTTTCATGTCTGACTTTAACCGCATCTAATACTGTATTACGGCATGAGCGCAACAGCGACAACTTAAGATCAATGTGTGAGCAGCCTGAGAGGTTGGGTGTTTTCACCTGAACCCTTAAAACCTCCAGCAGGCTTCGCTGCACTATTGACGTGTTAGCGCACGGCGCTAACAACTTAGCGACGTGACATGTCTCGGAGAAAGCGTAAAAACATGTTGGACGCTTCTTCTGAAGCGGGAAAATAACACCTCTTCTTAAGCAGAGCACGACGTCGCCTCGACTCGTTCACGGCCGAGCCGGACTGAGCTCGATAACATTGACCCAGCACAGCCACTGGGTCGTTGGAGCTGCCCCGTGACTGCCTGATGGGAAACCAGCGGTTCATCAGACTCGTAGTTTCTTGTTTTTGCTGGGGACCCCCTGTATTTTACCGCTCCCTCCTGCAGTCTTCCCCTATTAAAATTTAAAATGATTCTGTAAATTTCGTGTATCAATAGAAACAATCTCTGCCTCTGCCAGCTGCAGTAAATGTAGACGCCAAATAATAAATAAGAGGTGCATTCATCTGTGTATGTCCTTTGATCCGCATTAGTGATATTTTCAGCCCCAGAACAGTGAAGCAAAGAAACAGATTCCTGAGTTTGTAATTTTATTTATTATGTGCATCTAACCTGTTCTATTTTTCTCTGAAATGAAACCAAATCATTGCTTTTATGGGTTGGCTCCACTCTGCACTAGAACATTTTACTTTATTTAGAGACGTGTGATAATTTCTCCCCAACTAGCTGGAATGTTTCATTTAAATGAATTATAGAGGCATAACAAGCTTTCAAAACCTATTTACCAAAGCAATCAGACAGAAATCTCAATGTTTCTATTATTTTGAGGTCATCTAAAACAGATTTCCGTCAGTCATCAGTGGACTGCTGCCCCATTAACTAGCCATCTGTTGCTAACCATCGACACATTGACTCACACACAGCCCTACAAATGCTTATTTGGCTCATGATTGATCATCAGGAGGAATGTCATCTCATTTCACCTCATTAGAGGAAACCAATCAAATAGCATTAGAGTGAATGTCAATGACACATGCTTTCAAAAGCACAGCAGAGGGAATACAAGCATCCTCTCATTGGCTGCAATGTCAATAATATCTGTTGTTTATAGCTCTGATGGCTACGCATGTTTAGTGGAGACCAGAAACCAACCAAAAACAAATATGTTTGAAAAAGCAATGTTTTATGTAGGATCAGTGAAAAATAATACACCACCCTTCATATTTATATTAATATTTAGTAGCCTGTACTGTTCAGACAGTTTAAGCAGATGAGAGTGAGGTACAGCTCATTTTGCGTAAACTTTAATAAACTTGTAGTAGCGGAAATCCACATTTTATATCCTCAGATTAACTTTGTTTGGACTCACACGAAGAAGAACATAACTATTTTCACAAAGTTTTTCCTCTCACATTTACCAGAAGAAAAACAAAAGGGGGAATTTGAAACTGGCCTGCAGTTTCAGCATTCTGGTAACCTCCTACGACTCTCTCCCAGGATCGTAAATTGCACCAATTTGACTGGTCACCCATCTGCGCCAATCAGGAGGCGCAAGAAATATCAGAAACCGGCCTGTTTTACATCAACTCTCAAACTGACCCTTTTCTCAAGATGGGGGGAAGTCGTAAAGCTTCCCTTAATGTCCTCCTGGGAGCTTCATGACTTGAGTCTTTTTAAAACCTTGCATTCATCTACAGTCAAAGAAGGTGTTTAGGTTGTTTACCCTTAAAATAGAAATCAAGGTGTTCTAAGTTTAAAATCTTATCAGTCACAAACCTAAACTGTTTGTTTTGTGTTTGCTTTTATGTTAAACCTCTGTCAATTTGTGTTTCTCCAGTTAAAATTCACGCTAATTGTAACACTGTCTAGTTTTAAGACATAAATTTAGTCCTTCTCTGTTTAAAGTAATACTTTGACCCCAAGTCTGAGATTTTGCCTCGGCAACTGCCACTGCTGCACCCCGCTTGGCTATCCGGTACCTGTCTGCTGCCTCCGGAGACCCACAGACCAGCTATGCCCTGTAGGCCTCCTTCTTCAGCCTGATGGCTCCCCGAACCTCTGGTGTCCACCAGCAGGTACGGGAGTTGCCACCACGACTGGCACCGGCCACCTTGCGACCACAGCTAGCAACAGCCGCCTCAACAATCGCAAAGTGGAACAAGGCCCACTCGGAGTCAATGTCCCCCACTGCTCTTGGGACGCAGTCAAAGCTCTGCCGGAGGTGGGAGTTGAAGACCGTCTTGACAGGTTCTTCTGCCAGGCTTTCGCAGCAGACCCTCACTATGCGTTTGGGTCTGCCAGGTCTATGCGGCATCTTCCCCTGCCATCTGGTGTCCAAAATATACGGCCGCAGGTCAGATGATACGACTACAAAGTCTATCATCGACCTGCGACCTAGGCTGCCCTGGTACCAAGTGTACCGATGGGCATCCTTATGTTCGAACATGGTGTTTGTTATGGCCAAACTGCGGCTTGCAGAGAAGTCCAATAATGAAACACCACTCGAGTTCAGATCAGGTGGGCCGTTCCTCCCAATCACACCCCTCCAAGTCAAGCTGTCATTCGCTTATCTGGGTCCGGGTCACGGGGGCTGCATCCCAACTAGGGAGCTCAGACCGTCCTCTCCCCAGCCACCTCCACCAGCTCCTCCGGCAGGACCCCAAGGCGTTCCTGGACCAGATTGGAGATGTAACCTCTCCAACGTGTCCTGGGTCGACCCGGGGGCCTCCTGCCGGCAGGACATGCCCGAAACACCTCCCCAGGGAGGCGTCCAGGAGGTGGACAACTTTTTTCTGCGCATACCTGTAGTTATCGCCCTTTTATCGTTATCGAGGTGAAATCCTCAATATATCGTGATATTGATTTTAAGCCACACTGTCCAGCCCTTATTATAACTGCCAGTTTACAAATGATAAATAATCAATTATACCTGGTATCATTTGGAAAAATCTTTCCAAATATTCCCCTTTATGCTCCTTGTGAAAGCAGGGTCATCTTCTTGTACGGTGTAGTGTTGCTGTAGCTTTTGCAAGATGGGAAAAGTCACACTACAGATCGGACTTTAGTTGCTGGTGTCTGCTAGTGTGGAGGTGTGGTTACAAGGCAAGAGATGCTAACATGTTAGGCAGTGTTAATTGATTAGTTACCTGAAGGATCAGCAGGAGAGGACGTACAAAGATTGCCGCTGCTGCTGTTAGCCAGTCAGAGGCGAGATGTCCAAATATCAGGAAGTAAGACTCCAAATCCTGCCCTCTTTAGCTCAACTCTGATATGGCTCAATGAGCCAGAGCTTGCAATGCATTCATTCCTACTAGAGAGTAGAGGCCACTGCAAATGTATTAAAAATATGAGTCAAGTTGACTTTTATTCAAGTTTTTTTCAATAAATCTGCTGTGGTCTTTAGTATGAATGAATTGTGAGCTGATCTCTGTGGAACAAAGCTCTGCTGCTCCTGTGTCAGTGGGTAGAAGCTTGCTGGAGGAGAGGTGTGAGAAAATGGCAGGATTTGGACGCATCATTTTTCAGTATAATTGAACGCCCGAGTAGCTAACAGCAACGTAACTCTTTCACTGCCTCGATATGCTGTTCAATTTAGATGTTTTACCTCTTCGGCTATTTTATGGAGTATAGTTAGCTTCTACTAGACGAGTAATTCTGTGCTCTCTCCCGAACATTAAATCAACAAAGTATTCCCCATCACGAACCAAGATGGGTGAATCCATGACGTAGATCTGCGTGGTTTGTTCTGACCCGAGCGTTTGCCCAGCTATTGTATATAAAGAAATGTTAACCTGCTCTTTAAATTCAAGACATGATAGACCACATCAGATCGGGCAAAACGGTGTATTTAAAAGTTAAATAGAAATCAAGGCTTTAAAAAGAGACTGTATTACAATTAGTCTGATCTATTTGTACATCTATATCTAATTAAATCTCAAGATGGCCATCACAAGAGCTCACCCTACAAAAGACACAAACAGCTCTAAGTAATTTTACAAAGACTGAGCTGTAATTTGGTGTTGTAGTAGTTAAAAGTAAATGTCCAGCACATACTCTCAGGGCTAACAGATTGTACAAGATATTTTATAAGAATGTTGGCATGATGTGCTGGAGTCAAACAATGGAGGACGGGTTTTAAATAAACTCACCAAGTCTTTATTAGTTGTGCATCTACAATTAATTAACTTCTGGAGACAAACCAATTCAAGATGCCTTCAGCAGCCAATCTTCAACAACTGAATTGGCTATAATGTAGTAAATTTGACAGATTTTATGGCACAATTTGGTTTCATTAAACCACAGTTTAACTTAAAACAAGGTAACAGATTTAGTCCTCAATGTCATGTTAAAGATGTGAAAAATCATTTTTTAAATTGTATTTCTGATTATAATCAGTCACTGAGTTTTTAATGCAGGCTGAACATGAAAATAGTCTCCTACACTTGTCTCCTGCATTAGCTTCTGATAGAAAATGGACAGTGAAACTCTAGAATTAGAGTTTCCAGTGAGTTTAGTGCGTCTTCCACGTTAAACACATGTTGAAGACCTTATTACGTAACAGGTCTAAACTTTATATTTTCATTTAAAAGAAGGAAGATATTTGAAAATAAAAGGTGTTATTACTGTTCCAACTGGGCTCTCCTAGCTCATCCGTCTAAAAACAGCACCTGCTTCCCACCTCTTCACACAAGCTTTTACCACATAGTTTTAAACACATTGTTTTTAAAATTTTAGTGAGATCTCACATGTAACCTGGCCACATGTCATTGAGTGATTTATAAACCAACAGAAGTACTTTGAAATCGATTCTGTAGTTTACTGGTAACCAGTGTAGATATTTAAGAACAGGAGTGATGTGTTCAGTTCTCTTGGTTCTTGTTAAGACTCGCAGCAGTATTCTGAATAAGCTGCCCCCCCCAACATGTCTTCCTCTAAGTTTTCCGTGAGGTACGTAATGAGTCACATGACTCCAAAACCACGTGTTTTTAGGGAAGCCCACACACTTCCCTTGATTTAGTATTTTTAAACATCTGCTAGTTATCTGAAAACTTGAAAGTATAACCAACGTAACTTCTTGTCCTTCGATGATGTTTTTCTACCATTTTAAGAACAGTAAAGATGCACTTTAACATTCATGGACTCACCCATCTTGACCCGCAACGGGGAAGGCTATTATTGGTTTAGCATCCAGGAAAAACCAGAGAACGTCTTGACAAGTAGAGGCCAACTGTCAGCATTCGCAACTCCACCACTGGGCAGAGCTCCTTCAAGCTTGTGTTATTTGTGGAGATAAAACCTCAACGTTGCACAGCAAATAGAGTCAGTGAGTCACATTGCTCTATCCAATCAGAGGTGAGATGTCCAAATATCAAGAAATAAGACTCCAAATCCTGTCGTCTGAAGCTCAGCTCTCATGTGACTCATTCCTAGTTCCTGAAAATGGTGCACCAGAGCTTTGTTTCCCCAGATTGCAACTTACAAGCCATTCATTCCTACTAGAGATCACTGCAAATGTGTTGATTAAACAAGTGTTCCACACCTTTAAAGGACATCCCAGCGGCCAAAGTTGCTTGTTGGGTCATAATTTGGAGTGTCATGATGCTTTTATGCAATCACTTCCCATAAAGGTTACAGCAAACTGTCGATGACTTATTTATTTGTTGTGACACTAAAGAACGCAACAAAGTCAGATCCACTTTCCTTCACAGGAGTTAATGAAGCCTCAACCGTCTCTTGTTTATAGTGACCAATCACATCTCAATACGAGCTGTTAGTCCATGAGATTAAACATTTATGAGGGACTGTGGAGCTAAATCTTCAAGCACTTCTCTTATATTTGTTACACAGCAGACAGGGCAGGGCCATTTCACTGCTGCATGTTTCATGTCCCATTTCTCTCTGCTTTTAGGAGAATTCTATTTTTGCATGCAGGTGTGTTTTTTTGCAGAGAAAGCGTGTGTGTTTTGTGATTCTACTCCACATTTGCAGCTTTGTTAACGGCAGGCAGAGGAGGGAGGGTGCATCTGCCTTCAGCTCGAGGTTGCCATCTAAGGGACATGAGGCAAGCTCAGATGGGGAAGACCCAGCAGTTTACTCTAACAAACATTTAATTCATGTTGTTGTTTTTATTATCATCATATAAGAAGAAAAAAAAAAGAACGAGAAGAAATAATGTGGAATTAATTTTCTAAATACATTTTTGGTGGCATTCTTTCAAAGCAGCAACATAGTTTTTGATCATTTTTCACTAGTGAACCTAAAAATAATTGTTGCACAAGGAAACCATCAGGTTTCCATCACATAACTGGATCCACACAGCTGGAAATAAGAACGGCTTCTGAAGTCGAACAGATCCAAGACTTTTATGATGTTAAAAAAATTGCAGCATTGAGAGTTTCAAAAAATAAAGGGAGTGAACAGATTTTTCTTCAAAGACAAAACATAAAACAGATCAGAAACTCTCTCCAATTCTGACCTCCTGATAAAAACCTCAAGCTTAGTTTTATTTATTTGAATCCATAAGCAAGCAAATCATGGCTGTGACTTCAATTTAGACGAGGAAATTTGTGCCGGTGTGTTATTGAAAATGCAATCTTATTTAGCCACCCTGTGTCAACTTCTCATTATTTGCGGATTACCTCTCAAGCCCTTTATAATAAGGTCAGCACTGAAGACAGTAATCCTAAACGCAGCAGAGGAGAGAATGCCTCCATGGACACCAGGAAGTTCTCAACACAATCGGAGTAAAACACTTGCTGTGATTGGTTCATTGTTCTTATCTTTATATGACAACGACTAAAATGTTTGTCAGGAGGACCTGCTTAGTTTGGAAGCAGATAAAAGATGTTGTCACTCTTGTTCTCATCATCATTAAGGACATTCAATTCAATTCAATTCAAAAATACTTTATTAATCCCAGAGGGAAATTGATTTACATACATACACCTTTTATTATAAATATCCTTAACTGTTAGAGAATCCGTTGTTGACATAAGACCGTAACTATTCAGCATGACGGTAGATGTTGAAAGATTTGAAAAACCTCATGTTCTGTCTGAAAACGGAGTATGCTTAAGTGCTTCTATCCAGACGGTTTTAGATGTGACACACATTGAGCCTGACCACAGATATGTGTTTGTGGAATAAAGTAATGTTTCTCTAGCTTTGTTCTGCTAAGATGTGATTTAAACCACATTTTCATCTGTGTGATTAGTTCCTGTTAGCATAAAACTGCTGTTTCCGTTTGAGAAATAGTGCAGTTAGACGTTCAGTAACTAGCTAAAAGCACAAAGAAAACTTTGGATAAAAAATTTTTAAAATTATCATTAAAGAAGTTCCGATCAGGTTTTATCGCCCCCGATCCGGGTAGTCACTTGATTTTTTAAGAGTGTCTGTCAATTCAGAGTCCTAATTCGATATTGCAATCAATCAATCAATCAATCAATCTACTTTATTTATATAGCACTTAATCATTCAATGCATGCAACTCAAAGTGCTTAACAAATTAAAAAGGCCCCACATTCCCTCCATCCCCAGAATTTTAAAAACAGTCTGACAAAAAAAACCTTCACAACACTCCTCCACACACACACACACACACACCCTTCCCCATGGTAAAAAATAAAACACGATTGGCTGAGATCAGATGAGCCAGACCAGCTCCCACAGAGGAAGTACAGGAAAAAGGTTAAATTAAGGTTAAAATATAAAACCCAAATAGCTCAAATGAGAATTGTAATATTAAAAGTTACATAGGTATTAAAATAATGTTGATCATAAACCAAGGTAAAAAAACAGTTTAAAAAGCATGTATGAAGAAATAATACATTAAATAAATAAAATAAATAGATCAAATAAATAAATAAACTAAGTAATTAATTAATTTAAAAAGTGAGAGTATTCAGTTAAAAGCTAAGCTAAAAAGATGGGATTTTTCAGGAAAGCATTAAAATAAGAAGAAAACACATTCAAATAGTCCTTTAAGTTTCACTTTCACTTGTTTAGGAAGTACACCGATTTAAAAACTTGTTCTTATTATTAATATATTTAAAAGTTTCAGCGTTGCTCATGTTTGAAGTTGTTTACTCACTCAGTATTCAGCTGTACTGAGCAATGCATGTTTTCGTGACCACGCAGGCACGTGGTGTCTCGGCCAGCAGGCTAACCTTTTCCTGCACAACACCTGTAGTTACCACATAGCACGGGTGCTGCAACATACTTAGAAAACCTGACATTTTTCAGTCTGTTGGCAATTCCTTGTTTATAAGCATATCCTTTTGTGTCAGCTGGCTCCGTATTTTTGTCCGACTTTGCTGTGAACTGGGAATTAATGGAGACCGGTTACTCGCTTAGTTGATGCCCAAATGGAAAAGCCAAATGCTAAAGTAGTCTGTTTCAAAGGCTGCATATCATGCAGCTCTGACATATCCATCATGTTGAATGCCCAGCATGCACACAAAACAAATGGCTGTTGCTCTGCC
Organism: Nothobranchius furzeri; assembly: GCF_043380555.1. NCBI lineage: Eukaryota > Metazoa > Chordata > Actinopteri > Cyprinodontiformes > Nothobranchiidae > Nothobranchius > Nothobranchius furzeri. Next base: position 42,429,781 of record NC_091741.1, on the reverse strand, counting down.
TTCATATTTAAAAATGATAACTGAATTTTCTGATGAATAAGCTACAGCCTGTTGATTCTGATCTAAAATTCAATCAGAATTTTTTATTCTCAACATAAGAGATGTAAAAGAATACATTTGGAAATCTGTATGCACTCAGACACTCTAAAGCACAGAGCACCGGTCCAATGAGTTCTGAGGCATTTGGCTGAATATGAGCAGATAATATTGCCCGAAACACTTCAGAATTCATTGTGCTGCTTTTGTCAGCAGTCACATCATCAATAAATACAAGAGAACCAGTTCCACTGACAGCCTTACATGCCCACGCCATGACACTTCTAGCACCATGCTTCACTGATGAGGTGGTGTGCTTAGGATCATGAGCAGTTCCTTTCCGTCTCCATACTCTTCTCTTCCCATCACTCTGGTACAAGTTGATCTTAAATGGTAAATGGTAAATGGCCTGTATTTGATATAGCGCCTTCTAGAGCCCTGGAACCCCCCAAGGCGCTTTACAACACAATCAGTCATTCACCCATTCACACACACATTCACACACTGGTGGGGATGAGCTACAATGTAGCCACAGCTGCCCTGGGGCGCACTGACAGAGGCGAGGCTGTCGAGCACTGGCGCCACCGGTCCCTCCGACCACCACCAGCAGGCAATGTGGGTTAAGTGTCTTGCCCAAGGACACAACAACAGCGACAGACTGAGCGGGACTCGAACCTGCAACCTTCCGATTACGGGGCGAGCACTTAACTCCTGTGCCACCGTCGCCCCCATCTTAGTCACATCTGTCCATAGGATGTTGTTCCAGAACTGTGAAGGCTTTTTTAGATGTTGTTTGGCAAACTAATCTGGCCTTCCTGTTTTTGGAGCTCACCAATGGTTTACATCTTGTGGTGAACCCTCTGTATTCACACTGGTGGAGTCTTCTCTTGATTGTTGACTTTGACACAGATGCACCTACCTCCTGGAGAGTGTTCTTGATCTGGCCAACTGTTGTGAAGATGTTTTCTTCACCAGGGAAAGGATTCTTCGGTCATCCACCACAGTTGTTTTCAGTGATCTTCCAGGTCTGTTGGTGTTGCTGAGCTCACCGGTGCGTTCCTTCTTTTTGAGAACGTTCCAAATGGCATGACCAAAAATGTTCCATGTTTTGGCCACGCCTAATGTTTCTGCCATCTCTCTGATAGGTTTCTTTTGTTTTTTTCAGCCTAATGATGGCTTGCTTCACTGATAGTGACAGCTCTTTGGGTCTCATCTTGACAGTTGACAGCAACAGATTCCAAATGCAAATCGCACACTTGAAATGAACTCTGGACCTTTTATCTGCTCATTGTAGTTGGGATAATGAGGGAATAACACAAACCTGGCCATGGAACAGCTGAGAAGCCAATTGCCCCATTACTTTTGGTCCCTTAACAAGTGGGAGGCACATATGCAAACTGTTGTAATTCCTACACCGTTCACCTGGTTTGGATGTAAATACCCTCAAATAAAAGCTGACAGTCTGCAGTTAAAGCACATCTTGTTCGTTTCATTTGATATCCATTGTGGTGGTGTATAGAGCCAAAAATGTTAGCATTGTGTCGATGTCCCAATATTTATGGACCCGACTGTAGGGCCCCAACAAAGTTTCATAAGCATGTGGAGGCTCGCAAAGTAACTCTTAATATGAACTTTTGGTCTTTTAAGTCTTGGGAGGCACAGACTTTTTTTTGTTCTTAGTTTTTTTTGTTTTCCCTAGTTTGTAATTTTAAGCTGAAAACCTGAATTACAGCTAAATCTTAACCCTTACTTCCCTGTTGGTGGAGTTTTAGGTTATCGTAAGACAAAAGAGAGAAAGTCACAAGCAAAAGCATGACCCTTTGACAGAAATACATTGAGGCTCTGACACTGTACACACATTCAGCTGTCCACATCAGCAGGTATACAGGTGGACAAAAAAAGAAAGGAAATCTTAAAAATACATTTCTAGCACCTAGTAACAAATGTCAGGTGTCACTGAGCTCCTCTGAAAATAAGGTAAGCCATCTGTAAGGCTGTGAGTTCGTCTCCAGCCTGCATGTTTGTCCGACTGCTACATCCTAAAGAGTCTCAATTTCCTTTTGTGTCAAACTTGTCAGGTTCAATTACCTGAAGCAAGTGTTCTCCCAACGCTTCTGTGACATCTGCAGCCTAATTACTCATAAGCAGCCGATGCCTGGTCGTCTCAGGCGCAGCTTTCAGCGGTGACGGCGCAATTAGTTCACAAATGAGCGTCTTATATTCAACGCCTCGCAACATCGTGATTATTTATTTCCCAGAGGAAGCAGAGGGAAGCTCTAAGATGCCTGCTCAGCACCTGATGCGTCGGACAGATAGCCTCTGAGTTAGACAGGAAACACTCGTGTCATGTTTGTCTGCCTGTCATATTTAATGTCTGAGGAGTTGACAGAGTTTAACAACTGCAGGACAAACAGAAAAGAAAGCTACGTTTTATTGTGCACCACTCACGGAGCCCATTTACCTGCACCACATTCGGATTTAAATCAGTGATTTGTGAAAAATTACTGTCAAAAACAGCCCAGCTTGATGAGTTCTGAGACAATTTTCTCAACAGGACTGAAAAAACTGCACAGTCTGTGTTTCTCCAGGTTAGACCTAAATAAAAACCTGATCCATCAACTTTTAAGTCCTTCACTTCTATGAGTCACAGCTGAGTCATGAAGCATAAGTCAACCTGAAGAAACGGCAACAAAAAGCAGCTAACTCAAAAGCAATGCGTTTTATGAGAAACTCCAGTATAGCATCCAAACATCTGATTGGCTCGACCCATCCACCCATTTTCTCTTGGGTAATATTCAAGGTAACAGGTGCAGGTGGGAAAACCTGACATATACTTCCCTAGCAGCCATCTCCAGCTCCACCTGGGATGTTTCTGGGTATTTGCAGGCCTTCAGTGTTTTCTCTGAAAACCTCCAGAGAAGGAGACATCCTAGTCAACTACTCAAGCCACTCTACATCCAATCCAGGTTTACTTATACGGCACTTTTAACAACAGCATGACAGCTGACCAAAGTGCTTGACATACAATAAAAGAAAACAAGATAAAATAAGAATCAGGAGGTAGAAAAAACTGAGCAAAACAACAAAAAGGAAATATCTGGTAATGGCTAAAAACGTCAGTCAAATCAACTAAAAAGGTGCTAAAAACAACATAAAAATACTAAAAAATAAATGTAAAAACAGAGAACAAAATACTAAATGATAAAACTTGTAAACAATCACGCCAGCAACAGTCCTGTCCATAGGATCAAGTACCAAAATCGATGGTGGGTTTTGAGACCAGATTGAAACAGATTGATAGACGGGGTTGAAGCCTAGACGTACTAAAGGCGTAAACAATGGATTCCAGGTGTTTGTGCTTCAGGATGTTCTTTAGAGGCCATATTCTGCGTAGATGGACTTCACAGTGGCATTTATCTGTTTGACTAGTAACAGGTCTGTATCCAGTATAACCCTTGAAATCAGCATATTTATTTTTTTATCTGACAGCACCATCGAGTGGCTAACAAACGTCAGCCATAGTTTCCATTTCTGTATTTACAGCTGAAAGCAAAGTCTCGGATCACACACTTTTGTTTCCGATCCAAATCCCATGACTATAGGCGCAGGTTGGAATGTACATAGACCAGATAGCGAGCTTTGCTCTTTGGCTCAGCTTCACCCCACAGTCTACTTTTTTGGCTGATGAACTGTATAAATGAGTGTGTAATACACATGTACAAAATACACATGTGTAATTGTTATTTTGACATTTGCTTAAAATATAAATATTAGGGATGAGACAGATACTCGTTTCAGACGAGTATCCGGTACGGATAAAGCATTTTTGACGAGTATGAGCATGAAACGAGTAAAACTCGTAAATATCTGTAATCGTGCTGAAGGAAAATCCTCAATGGGTAACTGACTGTCTTCATGCTCTGTGATTGGCCAGTCAAAAAGAGCGCCCGCCCCTCCCTACACACAAAACTCTGCAGCCGGAAGCTCACAGCTCAGTCCGCGTCCGGTCCATCCACGCACGCACACACACACACAGACAGTAACGGATCTCTCTGTGCTTGCTTCACTGTTGTTCACGTTTCTTCAGTACTCCCTATGTTTTCTTCATTTTGCTTCTTTTTAAAGTAACTTGAAAGTTATTTAAAGTTACTTTTTTTGTGACGTACGTGGTGCATTTCACAAGACAAAGCTGAAAACGGCTCGTGCTGCGTCAGTCACTGCCTCCGCTCCAGTCGAGTTCTCTCTCTCTCTCTCTCTCTCTCTCTCTCTCTCTCTCTCTCTCTCTCTCTCTCTCTCTCTCTCTCTCTCTCTCTCTCTCTCTCTCTCTCTCTCTCTCTCTCTCTCTCTCTCTCTCTCTCTCTCTCTCTCTCTCTCTCTCTCTCTCTCTCTCTCTCTCTCTCTCTCTCTCTCTCTCTCTCTCTCTCTCTCTCTCTCTCTCTCTCTCTCTCTCTCTCTCTCTCTCTCTCTCTCTCTCTCTCTCTCTCTCTCTCTCTCTCTCTCTCTCTCTCTCTCTCTCTCTCTCTCTCTCTCTCTCTCTCTCTCTCTCTCTCTCTCTCTCTCTCTCTCTCTCTCTCTCCTCTTCCGTACTCACTCTATCTCTTTCTTTATATTTTTAAATCACAATTGTCAATTTTTTGCTCATTTTAAATATATTTTAATCATTTTCTAAATTCTTTTTTCTATTTTATATGTTTTGTTTTTGTGAAGCGCCTCATGATTTTTATCTCGAGAGGCGCTATAAAAAGATCTTTTCTTCTCTCTGTTAATCCATGCACTTAAATATTAATGTTCTGATTTTATTGAAAAACTTGTTCTGTAATAGTTCCTTTACTATTGAGATCAAAACTATTTAATTTAAATTCTGAGGCTGCTCTGTAAATAGTTTTCAACGTATTGATGTAACCCCACCCACTTCCGGTTAAACTACACCCACTTCTGGGTTAGGCCACGCCCAGTCCGAGTACAGCTACAGATACTTAAGATGGTTGAACAGATACAGATACAGATGGTGGTGTACTCGCTCATCCCTAATAAATATTCTGCCTAAAACCAAAAATGTAGCTCTCTTGTCGGCTTAAAAGTCTTGCCTACATTTGAATCACAATCAACCATTGCTATTAGCCTAGCGGGTATTTTTTTCTGATGTGGCTGCTCTGAATTATGCTGCACTTGAGTCACAGCCACACCTCCGGCTGGTTCAGCCACTCAAAAACTGATACAAAAATGTATGGCTCGGAGCTGCTCACCTCCGTTACTCCTTCCTCTCTTCCCTTTTCCTCTAGTGAAGAAATTATCCAGGGGTTGGTACATTAAGCACAAGTACAGAAAACACGAGACTTTAACGTGACATTTACTGACGTAGTACCTTCTAACAGTGTAATTATTAACAGCCTGTATTACTTGTTTTTCAAACAGCAGCAGCAAAGCTCTGAGGAAGGCTACAGCGTTAGTTGAAACGTCAGCAAAAACAAGGTGAAAACAACTCTTTTGCTGCGTTAAAAAGAACCAAGTAATGCAGTTAGATGAAACACACAGAATGAACGTACAAAAGTTATTAACAGCCTTTTTATCATTTACTATAATCACAAGCTTGGGAAAAGTCTGATAGTTCCTTAAATGCATTTCTAAGGGCTTGCTCACAGCTATAAAATAAACTATACTAAAAATATAAAGTGGAAGAGAAAGGATGGATAAAAAGACTTCAGACATCAAAGAAACCCTTTTGCACATTGTTGGCTATGCCTGTGAAGTTCTCTTGAAAGTTCAGAAATGCTTTCGCTGAACGTTTAGAGTAGAATCACCCATAAAACATGTATACTAATTAAAGGCCTTGAATTTTTTAAGGAATGAATATCTCCAAATCCCCTTCATGTTTTAAACTAAAAACATCTTTTGTTGAAAAACTAAGTTATGGTTATTTTTGCTATGAAAATAGCGTGTGCAATCATTGCATTATCTTGTACTATCTCTTAGCATTGGTGGGGGTGCCCCTCTGCAACTACAATGTCATGTTTTGGCTGAATATCCAAAAGTCAGATGCAATACTGACTGAATCAGAGCCGATTATGTTTTTGTAAGGTGGATTACCTGTGGCAGCCAACTGGAATTGGACTGACTCCAGAAGTTAATCAGTTGAAGATGATTGTGTGATTAATGTCCTTCCAGAATGTTCCAAAAGGGTTCAAATGAAGGCGAAGTCGCTAATCCAGAGTCGGGTCGCGGGGGCAGTAGCCTAAGTCGAGAAGTCGTGAAGGTTTGTTGCGTCTTAACGTATGTCTGAGAGTTGCAGTAGCTTTGGAAAGAGCTGTTGTCTGTAATCACTTGCAGCATTTTGGCAAGGTTTTGACTTAAGGGCAGAGATGTTTCAAAAGAGGCTGGCTCCGGATTGGCCACTCTGGAATGTCAGCTGGTAAAACTTACACAACTCGGGAAGTGATCTGAGTTTTATTAATTCCTATGTTATGATGTTCTGGCAAATCACAACGTGCCATGTTAAGGCGGTTTTACCAAACAAACCTCAGAAACACTCCTTCAGATAGAAGATGCTCTGATTTTGTGGATAAGAAACTCTCTATGTGTCATGACATTACTGTACCCTTGTGTCATGAGATATACACGTGTGTGTGAGCTTATCAAGTAGACGGATTATAAAACAAACAGGTCATTGCAAGGACATTCATTTCAACCTTATTAATTTAGGCACAGATTAATCAAAACATTTCATTTAACCCCTTGTTCATACTTAGGGACGGGTACCGAATTCGGTACTTTTTAAGGTACCGACCGAATTCCATAGTACCGACCGAGCACCGATTCACGTCACTTCAAACGGTGCCTCGTTTCGGTACCCGTCCTTCATAACGAGAACTTGCCAAGACAGCTGCGCATGCGCAAGAGCGTAATGTCGTCGCTCACTGCGAGCGAGTTGTAAACAGAGCAGCGTGGTAGAAAGAACGCACGCTGAAACTTGGGTCCACTTCACTGTGATGGGTAACTGGGTGATGATGAAACCAGCAACAGCGATCTAAGTGAGACATCCTCATCTTAATCTGCTCCGGTAGGTAAATAAAATGTTTAAGATAACATTAGCTTGATATGTTAGCTTCCGTTTCGCTAATGGTGCGTTCGCTTTCTCCTCGGAACTCCGAATTTCCGACTAGAAGAACATGAACGCACTCTAAAGTTTGGCTTCACTTTACGAAATGCGACGTGTGAAGATGAAACCTGCGACAATGATCTAAGTGTGAGGGATCGTTTTAATCTGCTCCAGCAGCCAAATAAACTGTTTAAGCTAATGGTGCGTTCGCTTTCTCCTCGGAAATTTTAACTTCCCAGTAGGAAAAATCTAATGAAAAAAGACGGCAAAAGGAATGAAGATACACAGTAAATTTAGTTCACAGTAAAGATGTTTGCTTCAGTTTAATTATCAGCTTATAAAACTACAAGGACGATGTTAAAATACAAACAGTTGTTTGTTATTTATCGTGATATTTACCAAATATGGTTATATATTGAGAAAAATATATATCGAGAAAAATATATATTTTATTATAAAAGAGAATTAAAATAATAAACACACAAAAGTATCGAAAATTGGTACCATTAAGTACTGGTATCGATTCCTAGGTACCGGGAATTAATACCGAATCGATTCAAATGTCAAAGGTACCCATCCCTATCATACTTATATGATTATTTACGTATTTCATTTCATCATTCAGTATTCATTATTATAAAAGTTAATTCTTTATAACGGTTCAATCCTTTATTCTGTGCAGGACAGTCTAGATAAGCAGACAGGCTTGGCAGAAAGAACTTGGTGAAGGGAACACTGTGTTGACAATCTCAATGTCAACAACACTGTAGAACCTTTCTTGCAGCTTGGAATATTAGAGGGCACACAGAGGCAGAATTATGTCTATAGATGACCGGATACTGAGAAGGTCAAACTGTAGATGAAAAATGGCCATTCCTGGACGCTACAGTCACTACCCAAAGCTCATGACCATAGGTGAGGGTAGGAAAATAGATCGACCGGTAAATCGAGAGCTTTGCATTATGACTCAGCTCTCTCTTCACCAAGACAGACCGGTAGAACGCCCGCATCACTGCAGATGCAGCACCAATCTGCCCATCGATCTCGCACTCCAGTTTTCCCTCACTAATGAACAAGACCCGAGATACTTAAACTCCTCCACTTGGGGCAGGGCCTCATCCCTGTTCCAGAAATCCGTATGTAATTTTAGAAATATCGCCACGGGTCTCTGGAGCCCAGCGTGGACCTCCCTGTCCCGGTACCGACCGATGTGGGCTAGTGACCACTCGCCTTTTCAGCTGCACAAAATGCCCTCAGGCACAGAGATTGAGGCGTTGTTTCTCTTACTTGGAAACCCGTAGACTTCATGTCCAGACGGGCACAAACTATAGTTTATCCAAAACTAGTAAACGCACACACCGACTGGATAACATGACTTCTCTACCCTAAACTACTCGCTCTCCACACTGAGCTGAGGCTCAGTTCAGAAGTCCCGTTGGTTACGTCACAGGTTCAGATTTAGAGAAAAAAAGAGCCTTTTTAGAAGCTTTGCTGAGAAAGGCCACTTTTTACTCCAAAAACTCTGCTGTTAAGTATTTTAAAATGAAATATCCACAATAAGCTTTTCAAATAGGATTTTTTGGACAGCATTTTATATGAATGAGAAAAAAAATGTAATTTGCAATTTGCTCTTTAAGTGTCTTGCCCAAGGACACAACGACAGCAACAGACTGAGTGGGGCTCGAACCTGCAACCTTCCAATTTTGGGGCAAACACTTAACTACTGTGCTACTGTTGCTCGCATTACTGATCCGTGATCTGCGTGGATCTCTCTCTTTGGTTTGGCGCTCACGTGGTCCATGGATTGGTCACGTGAAGTGCCGAGGCGCCCCCTGTTCAGTGTTCATGGCGGAGGAGGAGAGGAGCTTGATAAACCACCTGCATCGTTAAAGTCGCATTTTGGCTTCCATGTAAAATACAAGGATGGCAAAAACGGCAAAAATGAACAAACACACATGCATGCTTCCAGTCTGATGGTGCAGCGCTGCTCACACGAACCATCGATCTCTGTGAAGGGAGGGAAGAGGTGGCACAGGTTGCCTGGGACAATTATTACATTAAGTGATGGACCTGTAAATATTGTTGAAGACAAATCTGTAAAAGAGGAGGAAAGAAAAATAAACAGCACTTCTGAAAGAAATGAGTGAAAACAGGACACTCAGGGTGTGAGAGTGGCAAGCCATTTTACCATTTAATCAGCAACCGCACCTCTCTGTAATTCCTACTTTATATAGCAGGTTGCAAATTCTGCAGACAAATGTTGCACTACGTTTTCTACAAAATAAAGAGAGCACAGTTATTTATATTTTCTCTTTCTTTTTATTCTGCTGATCCAAAAAATGATCTGATCAGTCACTGAAAACTGTGATCCGAACCGTGAGTTTGTTGATCCGTTGCACCAGTAGCAGTGGGTCACCAGTCTGCTACACTGTCCAGGATCTGTAACACCTCCAGGACCACGAGGACCCCACCCACTACAGGCCAAAGTCCATCACAACCTAACACCATAAGGACTGTTTCTTTCATTGGCAGCTACACACCTGACCAAACAAACTCAGAAAAAGGTTATTTGTAGTCAGTCAAATCTGTTTCTTTTGTTCTTTTTTAACAGTATCTGCACAATATATGAATGTAAGTATTGACTGTGTGACTCACTGTTTTTGCTATAATTGTGAACCTTTTTTGCACCAAATCAGGATCAAGTTAGATAAACTTAGCAATAAACCTAATTCAGATTCAATGGTTTGCTGCAATATGTGGTGCCTGTTTGAATAACTCAACGTAATCCTAGTATATCCTTAAAATTACCCGAGGACCAGCTAGTTTTAGCTAGTTTTAGCCAGCTAGTTTATTCAATGTTATTCTGTTTTATGCTTTTATGTTTTTATGATCAGCACTTTGGCCAGTGAGGGCTGTTTTTAAAGTGCTTTATAAATAAAGTTGGCTTGGCTAGTTTTGTGTTTTAAGTCAGTTAGCTGTGGCAACCACCTTGATTCTCATGTGGTCACCTTTACAGGTGACAAACTTTAACACCGACCTCTCTGAAAGTGCATCAAACACTACTAGAAAATAAAAGCAGAAGAGCAGATCCTGCGTGATGATTTAGGAGGAGTTGTGCTCCTGTTGTTCATCACAGCTAAGTTAGGAGAGTGTGCACATCCCAGACAAATGGCACTGGAAATTCCCTCTGGCAGCTCTTCATACCTAGATCTCTTTCTAAAACAGAAAGTGAGCTCCCTCTGTCGCGAGCAAGCTCGGGCACTTTGTGTCCTGGAAACAAATCAGCTTCATTTCCACTGAGATTGATGCCAGAAGCAATCAGAACTCTTAGATCAGAAAGGGAAAAAATATATAATAAAAATGAAAGATTCACCTGACTACTGGGACGCATCAATAATCCTGATGCAGTCCTTCTAGCGAAACAATTTCACGGATTTCAATTTCAGCATTAGAGGAATAATGACATCTATTTTTCATTTAGATTTGGTGAGCACTGACAAGTTAGATGTTATGAAGCAAGAATAATTATGTGTTTGGAGAAAGGAAGCTCTGCTCAGTGTGCTGCTACATCAGAGGGGATGGCAGACACCAACTCAGAAAGACTTCATTCAATTATCTAATTTGGCTGGAGATCAATATTTTATGACTAAGAAATTATGTATGCTTTCGTAATTTAAAGCGGTCAAAAACCCAAGCAGCCTACTAGTCTTTCCTTGATTTTAGTACACGGTGTTCTAAATTAAATTAATTAGCTTTAATGATGCTAAATGCAGCATTGCATAAAGAAATGCATCAGTGTTCATGGCTACGAGAAAATTTGGGTTTTTATTGTTATTTTTGGGCTGGCTGAATAGATAAACCATCTTGTTTATTTCTTTTTCCAACATTATAAAAATGTAGTTGCACAAAGTGTTAATTTTGACAAGAAATTTTCATTTAGTTTTAGATTTCTCACTATAATTCCTTTTAACTTTAGTCACGATTTAAACATTTTATTTGTTTTAATTAACTAAAATACAAAGCAATGGAATAGTTTTCTACTTCTGTAAAGGAAAGGTTAACTACATCTACTTGAAACTTATAAATAAGACTATATTTATAACAATAATTAACAAAAAATACCAAAATGAACACAAATTCCACTAATTCAATTCAAGTTCATTTATATAGCGCCAAATCACGACAAAAGTCGTCTCAAGGCACTTCACATGGTAAACAAAAAGTATGAAAACGTGCCTCTCAGCATTAATAAACCCATCTGTATGATGTGCAGATGTATTTGTAAACATGACAGGAGATGAGCACATCATCAAAACATTAAAAGCTATTACTCTACTAATTAGGTAGGTAACCTAAAGGTAGGAATTGTTTCCTTGTGTGTTAATTAAGAGTTTTCCCGGCATTAATTTACCAAAGGCAGAAACATTTTCCTCACAAAAGCACCGCTAGAACAGGGAATGTTGATTATATCAGCCGTAGCTGCGCCACGAAAAGAAGAAATGATAAAACAACCAGATGTGCGGCTTTGTGATATTGCACACTGCTGCAGCAAACAACACACTCTCCTCCAACACTCACTGCTACAACGTAACACTTTTTAAACCAGGGGAATCCCAGATGTGTACACACCAAGCAAATACTTTTCAGGTCCATCCATCCATTTCGCTTGTTCACGGGTCACGGGGGCAGCAGCCTAGGCAGAGAGGTCCAGACTTCTCTCTGCAGCCACTTGGCAAGCACCTCAGGGGCCTTCCACGGTGTTCGCAGGCCAGCTGAGAGACAAAGTCCCTACAGAGTGTCCTAGGTCTTCCTTTACGTTTGCTCCCTGTTGGACGTGCTCGAAAACTCTCCATAGGGAGGTGTTTCTGGAGGCATCCAACTAAATGCCCGAGCCACCTTTGGCTCCTCTCAATGTAGAGAAGCAGCAGATCTCTTTAAACATATTTTGTACGTTATTGCTGTGTTTGTCTTCAAATTCCATTTTTTGCGACTGCAAATGAAACGTCAGCAAGGTAAAGAAAAAACCTTATCTGTGTTTAAAAAAGAACCAAAAGTGGAAGCAGCAGATCTATTCCGAGCTCGTCCCGGATGACTGCGTTTCTCCCCCGTCTTTAAGGGAGAGTGCAGACACCCTGTGGAGAAAACTCATTTCAGCCACTTGTATCTGCAATGTCATTCTTTCGGTCACTACCCAAAGCTCATGACCATAGGTGAGGGTAGGAACGTAGATCGACTAGAAAATCAAGAGCTTCAGCTTCGGCTCAGCTCTCTCTTCACCACGACAGATCAGTACAACGCCTGCATTACTGCAGACCTGTCGATATCCCGATCCATCTTTCCCTAACTCGTGGCCAAGGGCCAAAGATACTTACACTCCTCCACTTGAGGCAGGACTTTTCAGATCATCGCATTTGTTTCTTTTCCTCCCAGCTGTGGGCATTTTCTCCTTTTGGACATAAATGGTTTAGCTGTTAACAGCGGCTTTTTCAAACAATGGCCGGCTCTGGTTCTTTTCTCATCTAGTCCTGCCTGTTCTGTTTGCTGATTGGTTCTTTTGTTTGTTCTTCCCATGTACCGTTTTCTAATTGGATTACTGTCAGTGTCCATTTTAACTGTTGTTTATTTTCATTGACAAAAATATCGAACAAGTTTTATCATTACAGTGATCCCTCGTTTATCGCGGTAGATGCGTTCCAGACCTGGCCGCGATAGGTGAAAATCCGCGAAGTAGGGACTCCCAGCATGCCCTTCGCGGGGATTCCCTCCACGTCGCACCTACGTCACAAACCGCGGCTATAAACGGAAGTCGCCTTTCCAGCTCACCACTCAGTCATCGTTTCTTCAGATACATGATCAGAGTTTCCAACCTACCAATCAATCCAATGAACTGTCAGCTCATAGTAAGTTATCTTACTTACTTCTGGAAAGCCCGGCATTTCCGTGTCACTTCGTTGACGCTCGAACGCTCGGGAGTTTCCTAGATTAATCGTGAGCCGGCGTTTCACCGACGCTATCACTTCCACGTCGGTGAAACCACGCTCCCTACAAGCTCAACTCCCGAATCCAGCCGACCAGTCTGACATACAGTATTATATTGAATTATCGTATGATCACATTCTCTTTTTGTGGGTAAAACTCAAGAAAAAAAAATTTCTACTTGGTTTTTTATAGTTTTATTACAAAAAGTGCATTTTATGATGAAATTGATGAAAATAAACAGGAATTTCTTGACATTTCGCATAGAAAAATACCGCGAATCGGCAAATTTCCCTTGAACAAGGCTCCAAAAAAAATCTGCGAAGTCGTGAATCCGCGATAAACGAACCGCGAAGTAGCGAGGGATCACTGTATTGAATTTTTTTTAAGTTTCTTTTCAAGTTTTGATTTTATTTTTGCCTGAAAATTGTCATCATGAAAAAAAAATGAACAATGGTTGCATATTTCTAAATTTAAAACATAATCTGAAAATGTTTAGTTAATTACAAACAGCAGCTACATGTAACTTTTCCGGAACTTTTGGGGGGCAAGTTAACAGAAATGTCTTAACCTTTCTACCAAAATAACTTTGTAATTTAAAATTTACAACAGAGTAAAAGTTTGCAAAGTCATATTCAAATGGGATTCCAGCAAAATACTTGTGAAGTTGTTGTACAAGTAGTTAAATGTTGTACTGGTTCAAATCCCGGACAAGCTCCCAGTATTTATGACCTTGAACAAATGGTCAAAACAAAAAGAAGACCTGCCACGTCAAGCGTGTACATAACTGAAACATCCATCCATCCATCCATCTTCTGAAGCCGCTTTGTCCATGCAGGGTCGGGTGGCTGGTGCCTATCTCCAGCAGTCAATGGGCAAGTAGGCGGGGTACACCCTGGACAGAGAGCCAGTCCATCGCAGGGCATCACAGAGACACACAGGACAAACAACCACACACACACACTCACACCTAAGGACAATTTAGACAGACCAATCAACCTAACAGTCATGTTTTTGGACTGTGGGAGGAAGCCGGAGTACCCGGAGAGAACCCACGCATGCACAGGGAGAACACGCAAACTCCATGCAGAAAGATCCCAGGCCGGGAAGCGAACCCAGGACCTTCTTGCTGCAAGGCAACAGCTCTAACCACTGCGCCACTGCACAGCCCATAACTGAAACAAAACTAAGCCCAAAAACAAATTTACTCCTTACCAGATAGTTCTGTAAAATATTTTCTTTTACACTCAAATAGTAGTTTTTTTACTTCTGCTTTGGGAAAACACCTCCTTCAAATAGCTGATTTGGTTTTACTTTGACGTTTTAGAATTTTAAGATACCGTACTCTGGTTCATAAAGGAACACAGTGAATCATTTTAGTTGGGTTTTATTTGGACCTCTGTCCAGTAACCAGGAAGACTTTAGTAGATTTTCATGTCCTGTATCTTTCTAAGAAAAAACACCAGATATTAGAAAATTATGTTGTTTGTGGGTCAACCCTTTACAAAAAATTTAAATCAACAGCTTTTATTATCAGCTAGTTCAAAAACTCGGTCTACTATAATGGCAGCCTAATTCATCACACTGGGTGGAATCCGATTGGACAAACTTCAAAAATGCATTATTTAAGACTTGATAGTGAGTTCAATCCCACAAAAGGAAGGGTAGATATAAAGCTGGGATTTTCAGAAAATATAAATGCTGATTTGCTGAAGCTATAAAATAACCTTTTTATTTTTTCCTCAAGAAGGTTTTAGATCAAATAAAAGCGATTAAAGCCATCAGCCATGAACAAAATCCTCTTTAGAAGCCATGAATATGTGCAAAACTTTAAACCTCTCCCGGAGATTTGAGACTTCATGGAAGTTGAATCACAGGTACTTATTTTATAGTAATCAGTCAAATGGCCATAATCTATCCATAACTCCAGCCAGCATGGTAAAAATAAAGAGAACATTTCCTGTATCCTCACTTTTAACACAACTTGACCGGCTGTTTTCATTGAAATGCAGCCAGCATATCAACTAGAACGCTCTGTCCCAAATAGACCCAAACCCATTAAATATCAGGTTTTTTGAACATCTAAATGCTGGATGCACAACACACTTCTGAAGATGCAAAGTGCGCTGGTGGGAGAGGGGGTGTTGCTGTTTTGCTACTGAGGGGTTTTACAGTAGACTAAAAAACCACCAGTAAAACTGTAAAATGCCTCTTCCTACACTTTGTTTCTAGTAGCAGAACCAAAAAGTGTCCAAAAGTTTTGATTATTTTAAACTGATTTTATTTTTAAAACAAAAAAGCAAAGCAATTAAGGGAAATGTGATGCAGAGAATGCCTTTAATTTAACAACAGAAATATTTTGTATTTTAGTTATGAATGAGCTACGTTTCAGTAACATGTTCTGAATCTTCTCAGGACATAAGTAATATTTGCCGCCATTCCTAGCAGAAAGGTTACATGGACTTAAAAGGGTTTATCATGCAGCCAAACACAAAGGAAATAAATCCATCGAAAATGGGAAGCAGTTGTGATTTGTAGTGGGGAATGTTATTCAGACAGAAAGATAGTAGAGGCCGACCGATATATTGGGCTGATATATTCAACTTTTTTATATAATGATTCTAATAAAATTCAGACCAGACACAATTAAACTCAAACTTTGCATCATGTGATATCCGAGTTCAACTTATAATGAAATCATGCTTACATTTCACATGGGTAGAGTAAATTTAAGTTTTCGTCATTCCTTCAAAAAAAAAGGTGGCACCATGACTCTGTCTCTCTCTCTCTGTCTCTCTCTCTGTCTCTCTCTCTCTCTCTCTCTCTCTCTCTCTGTCTCTGTGTCTCTGTCCGTCTGTCTGTCTGTCTCTCTCTGTCTCTCTCTCTGTGTCTCTGTCTGTCTGTCTGTCTGTCTCAGTACCAGATCAGTACCAGCACTGGGATGTGCTTGTGTGTGTGTGTGTGTGTGTGTGTGTGTGTGGGGGGGGGGGGGGCTAAAGCAGCTCCTGCACCGGAGCCCAGCACAAACTTGCTACGCCACTGCCTTGATGCACTGGAGTCTGTAAACCAAACCCTGCAATACTTTACAGATGCTCTCTCATATTAGCTACATTCGTGTTTCTTACAAGAAACCAGTCATAGTGAAAACATTGATGCCTACAGCAAAGGAAGAAGACAAGTTACCTAAAGTCAATAAAGAAGAAAACCCTCAACTACTTAACACATATTATATAAAAATCCAGACGCCCATGAACATCTGGACAAGGACATGCTTATGAATCCCAGATTCAAGTCAGCTTTATCAAGAGTGATGAGCGATGAAGACCAAAGGCATGTCACAAATGGAAGCAACAGCAATATTTTCAGATCAGTAGGGCTGTAGCGAAGCCTCGATGACGTCGATAGCTCAATTCTAAAAATTCGTCGATGTCAGATCCGGTAGTCGACGCACCACGCCCACTTGTTGCATCCCCAGGAGTTTGTAAATAGAGGAGGAATCTGCCTGTCCTACCTCTAGTTCGCCCTCTTCTCCGCCTTCACTAACATCTCCAACAAATACCGAAGACCCGGAACAATGTCCGTCCGCTACTAGATTCCTTTCCTGTTTTGCCCGCCTTCGTCTCCCGGCAATGGACAACAACTTCCGGGGTCAGATGCGCTGCTCCATCTCTACAGCAGATGTAGAACATCACCGGGAGCGTTTCTCCCTTCATAAAGGAGCTTCTTTCAGACATTAGGAGAGCTGTTTTGGTGGTAGCAGTCTCTCCTCCGTGCTGGTCTCTTTGCTGAGTATTTTTGTTTTATTTAAACTTGGTAACTTGAACTTAATGTTGGTAAAGCTACTGTTAGCATTTTCGCTAACAGCTTCTTGTGTTTGGATAAGCTGTTACGTTTTGGTTTAGAGTTCATCTTTTTTGTGGTGTAGATCTCCCTTTTATTACATTTAGAGTGTTGTGGGTTTTCAGTTTATTTTAAAATATCACCTTGAGTTTGGTTTAACCACCCAGTTTAGAGTTGGACCTTTGGAGATCCTTATTTTGGTCCAGAACCCAGTAATCTTTGCCCAGTAGGACATCCCTACTTATTTGTACTTTTATTTTAATTCCCCACAGGCAGAATTAGTTTTATTATTCCCAACCCGTGGATGGAAAGATTTATGTTTTTTTGTAGTTGTAAATAAACCTGATCATCATTTTAACTTTTAAATCCCGTTATTGTCCCTTCCTTTTTGCACACGAGCCAAACTCCCCAGGAAGGGTCGTAACACCACTCGCCTCACGCACATAAGTGACCAAAACAAAGCAGCATGGAGACACTCCGTCTCCAACCACCTCTCAGGCAGCAGCCTGCACTCCCAAGTTCTACACATCACCAGAACGTAACCAACCGCAACACAATAAAAGCAGTGTTATACAAAATGGAAGGCCTGTAGTGTTTATTCTCTTACAATTGATAAAATTTTTTGAGGAATTTATTAGATTTTTTGGTTTTTCTTAACTGTGCAATAGAAAAATAATCATTAGATTAATTGTCTAAATAGTCATTAGAATAGTCGACTATTCGATAAAATAATCGTCAGAATATTCATTTTAAAAATAATCATTTACCCCCAGCCATAATCAGAGTGATAAAGTATTATATATATATGTACCTGATACTGAATGGAACATTTACTTTATGATATAAAATATTTAATGTTTATTGTCCCTGTATTATTTGACCCTGTTCAGGAAGAGACGCTTTACTTACCCGGAGCTCCAAACTATGATTCCCCCAATACCACCTTAAAAAACTAAAGAAACGACTGGACAGTTTCTTCATGTCAGCCACATTCCCTACCTCAACATTTGTACAACTGTCGCAGTGACGAAGACCCCTTGGCATGATGGAAACTCCACTAAATTACCTACCCATAGATGAGCAAGGAAGTGTCTCTATACCTGAGAGGGTTTCATGCCAAGAAAGAGGAAATATAGAAACATGCCAACATTTGCTTCCTAGGAAAGAACATGCCTTTGGAAACATATTCACTCAGGATGCACAGGGAGTGTTGGCCCTAGCACTTTTACCTCTCCAACCCTGAAACAGCCTTTATAAGGAAGTTATATTGTTATCCCACATCACAGACCTTCCTAATATGATGAAGCCCAAACTAGGGATGCACAGATGGATCGGCATTTAATCCCAATCGGCCGATAGCGCCCCTATCCGTTTTGATCGGAGTTTTCAAAATAAATCAAAGCAGACCGATCAGGTAGGGTTGTCACAGTAACCGGTGTAGCGGTAAACCCCGGTAAAAAAAAAGCTGACAATAATAATAACCGTCTTGTTTTAAAAAAAAACTATATTATCTCGGTGGGTTTACCGTGGCTGTGGTGTAGGCGCGGTGACCCTTACCAGCCACCGTATCATCTGCTGAAGTTGCCAGCGGGACATGCGCGCTTTGTTGTTTACGACCAAAACTTTCTTGAAGCTAAAGCTGAAATAATGGCCAAAGGAGGAGACGGCAGCGCTCAGGACATTTTTTTTTATCCCTCAAAGAAGACAAAGTGGGAAGTACGGGCATCTTTTGGATATTTGAAGAATGCAGAGGGACAGTTAGAAGACGGCTATCCTGTTTGCAGCACGTGCAGAAAAAGTATCTGTGAAAGGCAGCAACACTTCAAATCTCATGACACATGTGCGTGATGATCACCCACAACTCTACAGTCAACGCAAGGAAAGTTAACGTTAGTGTTTTAGCTAAAATGCGTGATCTGAGGATTTGGGTTGAGGGAGAATGCAACGAGTCGCTATATAAAGCAGCCGCAGCGCCGCCACCTGCATATAAACTGTGTCGCAGACACCCCCATATTAAAATGATGCTATGAGAGCTGGGTCAAAGGTCACGCCAAGATTCCTGACAGATGGTTTGGTGTGGGAAGCAAGCTGACCAAGAGAGTCTCTGACTTTGGGAACCAGCTTGTCTGGGGCACAGATGAGAATCTCAGTCTTATCTTCATTCAGCTGAAGAAAGCTCCCAGCCATCCAGGTTTTGATAGAGTCTAAGCAGGTTTGTAACAACTGCAGCTTAGACATCTCATGGGGCTTAAAGGAGATGTACAGTTGGATGTCATCTGCATAAAGATGGTAGGAGATTCCTTTGAAGGAGCTCAGGATGTGCTGAAGAGGAAGCAGATAGAAGAGGAAGAGCAGAGGCCCTAGCACAGAACCCTGTGGGATACCATGGGTAAGAGAGGTGGTGAAGGACCTAAACTTGGAGACGGCCAAAGAAAAGGAGCGCTCAGAGAAATAAGAGGAGAACCACTCCAGAGCAGATCCTGATAGGCCTACCCAGTCTCTCAGTCTCTCCAGTAGCAGGTGATGGTCAACAGTGTCAAAGGCTGCAGTCAGGTCCAACAGGACCAGAACAGAACAGTCCCCTGCATCGCTGTGAGTCAGAAGGTCATTAGAGACCCTAAGAAGAGCTGTTTCAGTAGAATGAGCTCTACGAAAACCTGACTGGAAGCGATCATAGATTGTTATGTTCATCAAGAGCAGCTGTGAGTTGTTTAGCCACAACCTTTTCCAAGATCTTGGAGATGAACGTAAGTTTAGAGATGGGTTTGAAGCTGCTATGGAGAGAGGGGTCGAGACTCGGTTTTTTTAAGAAGCGGGTGGATTACAGCATTCTTAAAGTAAGCAGGGACCTGACCAGAAACCAGAGAAACATTAATTATGGAGAGCACGCTGGGACCGATGGACTGAAAAGCACTTTTAAACAAAGATGAGGGTAAGATGTCGAGGGGGCATGCAGAGGTCTTCATAGAGTTAACTAGTTTGGTTAACTCAGGCAAAGAAACAGGAGCAAAGCTATCTAGGATGATGGGCCTGGTTGGAGTCGGGAGAGGCAGCGATAAGGCTGAAGGAGAGATGCTAGATCTGACCTTATTGACTTTGTCCACAAAGAAAGACAGAAAGTTCTCACAGTCTGCCACAGAGTGGATGGAGGCTGTTGGAGAGGCAGGAGACACGATGCTGCTGATGGTGTTAAACAGCACCTTGGGGTTCCCTTTGCTCTGGGACACCAGGTTGGAAACATAGGAAACCCTGGCATCTCTGACTGCAGTTAAAGGATGACAGAAGATCCTTTAGGTGCAGCAGATGGACGTGGAGATGGGTTTTCTTCCACAAACGCTCAATTTTTCTGCATTGGCGCTTCAGGCTGCAAAGGCTGTCATTAAACCAGGGAGTAGGGTTCACTGCAGGAACTGATCTGGTTCTGACAGGACAGATGTTGTCCAGAATGGAGAGGCAGTGCTCGTTAAACTGAGAAGTTAAGGAATCTGGGTCGTTATCAGAAGAACAGGGTGGATCAAAAGCAGCAGAAAAATTACTAGCTGTGCTCTCATTAAGAAAATGTGAACTAACCATATGGCGAGCAGGAGGTGGGGACGCAGAAACTGACAAGTTAAAGAAAATGCAATGGCGATCTGAAATATAAATGTCCTCAGGACAAACACTGTCAGCATTTAGACTCAGGGTAAAAACAAGGTCTAGAGTGTGCCCCCTGGTGTGTGTGGGGCCAGAAACATGCTGGGTAAAGCCGAAGGTGTCCATGAGGCTGGAGAAATTCTTGGCAAAGAGATCGGAGGGATCATCAACGTGGATGTTAACGTCACCAACAATCACCAGTCTGGACAGCTTCAGAGTGGAGGATAGAAAGTCACTAAACTCCTGAAGGAAAGAACTGTTTGGACCAGGTGGACGATAAACCACAGCACAGTAGAACAGGTCCTTACGCCCGACTTTAATCAGCTGCAGTTCAAAGGAAGCAAAGTGACCAGAGGTTGTAGAGCTACATGGAAGATGGTCTCTGAAAACAACAGCTAGGCCTCCACCAGCTAAGAAAAGAATAACCACTCGGGCAGAGTTCAATCAGACCAGAATAATCAGATGTTTGCTGCCAAACTTCAGTCAGAAACAGAAAATCCAGGCTTTTAGAGAGAATTAAATCATTGAGCAGGAAAGACTTATTGTAAACAGAGCGGGAATTTAACAGAGCCATGCTGAGTGAGGTGGAGGAATCAGAAACTACAGAAACAGCTGGAGTAAAGCCTGGTTTATGCTTCTCCGTCAGCTCCGCAAGGGACAGACAGGCACGGATTGACAGAAGCGTTTTGCTGTTTTACTTCTCCGTCTCCTGGAGAGTGTTGCAAAGCAATTGCTCGGCAGGACAACAGAGGGCGTAGCGCTGTTCTGTGGTATCCTGTCATGTATCGGTCCAAGATCGTGTGTTTATATTGTGTTTTTTGTGTATATAAGAGACTTTTAACACGGACATATTTGTCTCTCATCCTCCCACCGCTTCATGCCCTCCCCACCTCTAAACCCACGTTTCCTGTCATTTCCGTCCACAAATAAAACGCTTGCTGCGCATCTTTTCACTCCTCCAGTCACGGGAGGATGAAAGTTCATATTTTTAGAGTTTTTTCGCAAGATATTCTTCAAGCTTCTCCGTGTCTGCCGCTAGTTATCCTCGGCTCTCTTTGCAATGGCGGCACTGTAAACAACAGCGGCATCCTGACCAATCACAAGCTTGCGTAATCCGTCTCGTTCGATGGATGTTTAAAAAAGTGGGCTCGACTCCGTACGTCCTTGCGTGCCCTACGCAAGGACGGATAATGGCGTTGCGTGTCTCTGCACTGACGCAGACGGAGAAGCATAAATCAGGCTTTAGTGGACGTAAATTAGCAGGGTTAGATCCACGGTGTTTATAAAAACCACTTATGGAGGGAACAGGAGGAGAAACCACTGAGGAATGAGGATAAACCGACCTTAAAAAACTTGGACGGATGAACCGCGTCCCAACGCGGCCTGGCGGGAATGCGGAAGTGGCGCTCAGGTCACCAAACAAAGGACAAGAAGCTAGAAGATTGCACCGACGTTTACCAGATAAACCAAGAGAAGTCTCATTCTCACCTGGATTCCTGCTTGTTTACCTCTTTTCCTCCAACGTTTCCCGGGACCAGACAAACATAGCTGGAGGCGGGCAACTTGGGACTGTCGATTGGTTCCGGGCCAGTGAGCCGCTCAGGTAAACAAACAGGATGGTACGTCCTCGGTGCATCTTGGGCGATTGTGAACGAACGGAAGGACAAAAGAGTCTGGCGATCATAGGAGATGGTAGCGGGGACACTACTGAAGAGGATCGCAGACAGGGGCAAGGTGGAAAAGAGGAGGTTAGTGGAGAAAAGTTTGAAAAAGTGACCGGTGACTGTGGCTAAGCCAAGCACAGGCGCCATCTTGTTGCCGACCGGAAGCAGAAGTGTCCGCCAGAGGCACGGTTCCATCCATCTGTTGTGACCAGAGACATCTCTGGACTTAAGAGTCGGTACCTCGGTATTCTACAGCCCTCTGGTGCCAGCGGTCAGCCGACCCCTGTGACTTTCGAATCCACCAAGAGGGTCTCTCTCTGAATACGGGTAATGTAGACACACAGATAGCGTCTGATGTGGGGTTTTGATAACAACTTTATATCTTAGAGCAAACCAAATTCTTTTCACCAGATCTCAGCTTACTTTGATAAGGAAGCTCTGACTGACCTCACTCACATATAGGTTCCTTCCTCACGTTTAGCTCCATCCAATCACAGTAAATAATCGTCGTCGTCGTCTTCCTCCGCTTATCCGGGTCCGGGTCGCGGGGGCAGCATCCCAACTAGGGAGCTCCAGGCCGTCCTCTCCCCGGCCTTGTCCACCAGCTCCTCCGGCAGGACCCCAAGGCGTTCCCAGACCAGATTGGAGATGTAACCTCTCCAACGTGTCCTGGGTCGACCCGGGGGCCTTCTGCCGGCAGGACATGCCCGAAACACCTCCCCGGGGAGGCGTCCAGGAGGCATCCTGACCAGATGCCCAAACCACCTCAACTGGCTCCTTTCGATCCGGAGGAGCAGCGGTTCTACTCCGAGTCCCTCCCGAATGTCCGAGCTCCTCACCCTATCTCTAAGGCTGAGCCCGGCCACCCTACGGAGGAAACTCATTTCGGCCGCTTGTATCCGCGATCTCGTTCTTTCGGTCATTACCCAAAGCTCATGACCATAGGTGAGGATTGGGACGTAGATCGACCGGTAAATCGAGAGCCTGGCTTTCTGGCTCAGCTCCCTCTTCCCCACGACAGATCGGCTCAGCGTCCGCATCACTGCAGACGCCGAACCAATCCGCCTGTCGATCTCCCGATCCCTCCTACCCTCACTCGTGAACAAGACCCCGAGATACTTAAACTCCTCCACTTGAGGTAGGACCTCTCCCCCGACCCGGAGGTGGCAAGCCACCCTTTTCCGGTCGAGAACCATGGTCTCAGATTTGGAGGTGCTTATCCTCATCCCAGCCGCTTCACATTCGGCCGCGAACCTACCCAGCAAGAGCTGAAGGTCAGAGCTGGATGAAGCTAGGAGGACCACATCATCCGCAAAAAGCAGAGACGAGATTCTCCTGCCACCAAACTCGACACACTCCACACCACGGCTGCGTCTAGAAATTCTGTCCATAAAAGTGATGAACAGAACCGGTGACAAAGGGCAGCCCTGGCAGAGTCCAACCCTCACTGGGAACAGGTCCGACTTACTACCGGCTATGCGGACCAAACTCACGCTCCTCTGGTAAAGGGACAGAATGGCCCTTAACAGAAAGCCACCCACCCCATACTCCTGGAGCGTCCCCCACAGGGTGCCCCTGGGGACACGGTCATAAGCCTTCTCCAAATCCACAAAGCACATGTGGATTGGTTGGGCAAACTCCCATGCCCCCTCCATCACCCTTGCAAGGGTATAGAGCTGGTCCACAGTTCCACGGCCAGGACGAAAACCACATTGCTCCTCCTCTATCTGAGATTCAACTATCGATCGGACCCTCCTCTCCAGTACCTTGGAGTAGACCTTTCCAGGGAGGCTGAGGAGTGTGATCCCCCTATAGTTGGAACACACCCTCAGGTCACCCTTCTTAAAGATGGGGACCACCACCCCGGTCTGCCACTCCCTAGGAACTGCCCCCGATGACCACGCAATGTTGTAGAGACGTGTCAACCATGACAGCCCTACAACATCCATAGCCTTGAGATACCCAGGACGAACCTCATCCGCCCCCGGGGCTCCGCCGCTGTGTAGTTGTTTGACTACCTCAGCAACTTCTGCCCCCGAGATCGGACAGTCCATCCCCAGGCCTCCCAGCTCTGGTTCCTCCTCGGAATGCGCATTGGTGGGATTGAGGAGCTCCTCAAAGTATTCCTTCCACCGTCCGACTATAGCCTCAGTTGACGTCAGCAGCTCCCCATCCCCACTGTAAACAGTGTGAGCGAGTTGCTGCCTTCCTCTCCTGAGGCGCCGGACAGTTTGCCAGAACCTCTTTGGAGCCGATCGATAGTCTTTCTCCATGGCCTCACCAAACTCCTCCCACGCCCGAGATTTTGCCTCGGCAACTGCCACTGCTGCACCCCGCTTGGCTATCCGGTACCTGTCTGCTGCCTCCGGAGACCCACAGACCAGCCACGCCCTGTAGGCCTCCTTCTTCAGCCTGACAGCTCCCCGAACCTCTGGTGTCCACCAGCGGGTACGGGGGTTGCCACCACGACTGGCACCGGCCACCTTACGACCACAGCTAGCAACAGCCGCCTCGACAATCGCAGAGTGGAACAAGGCCCACTCGGACTCAATGTCCCCCACTGCTCTCGGGACGTGGTCAAAGCTCTGCCGGAGGTGGGAGTTGAAGACCGTCTTGACAGGTTCTTCTGCCAGGCGTTCCCAGCAGACCCTCACTATGCGTTTGGGTCTGCCAGGTCTACGCGGCATGTTCCCTTGCCATCTGATCCAACTCACCACCAGGTGGTGATCAGTTGACAGCTCCGCCCCTCTCTTCACTCGGGTGTCCAAAACATACGGCCGCAGGTCAGATGATACGACTACAAAATCTATCATCGACCTGTGACCTAGGCTGCCCTGGTACCAAGTGTACCGGTGGGCATCCTTATGTTCGAACATGGTGTTCGTTATGGCCAAACTGCGGCTTGCACAGAAGTCCAATAACAAAACACCGCTCGAGTTCTGATTAGGTGGGCCGTTCCTCCCAATCACACCCCTCCAGGTCAAGCTGTCATTGCCCACGTGAGCATTGAAGTCCCCCAGCAGGACAATGGAGTCCCCTGATGGAGCACTATCTAGCACTCGTCCCAGGGACTCCAAAAAGGGTGGGTATTCTGAACTGATATTTGGCCCATAAGCACAAACAACAGTCAGGACCCGTTCCCCGACCCGAAGGCGCAAGGAAGCTACCCTCTTGTCCCCCGGGGTAAACCCCAACACACAGGCAGAGAGTCTCGGGGCTAACAAAAAGCCAACCCCAGCCCTCCGCCTCTCACCCGGAGCAACTCCAGCAAAGTAGAGTGTCCAACCCCTCTCCAGGTCTCGGGTTCCAGAGCCAATGCAATGTGTCGAGGTGAGTCCGACTATATCTAGCCGGTACCGCTCAACCTCTGCCACAAGCTCCGGCTCCTTCCCCGCCAGCGAGGTGACGTTCCATGTCCCAAAAACTAGTTTTCTTGTCCGGGGATTGGACCGCCAAGGCTCCCGCCTTGGTCTGTCACCCGATTCGCATTGCACCGGACCCTTCATGTTCCTCCTGCGGGTGGTGGGTCCACAGTTGGACGAGCCCATGTATCCGGTTCGGGCTGGGCCCGGCCGGGCCCCATGGGCGAAAGCCCGGCCACCAGGCGCTCGCTCACGGGCCCCAACCCCAGGCCTGGCTCCAGGGTGGGACCCCGGTAACCCTCCGGGCCGGGTACTCCGACTCTTCGTTTTAACCGCCATGAAAGATCCTTCGAACCGTTCTTTGTCTCACCCTTCACCTAAGACCAATTTGTCATGGGAGACCCTACCAGGGGCACTAAGTGCCCCAGACAACCTCCTCCTTGAACCGTCCTCCTCCTTGAACCGTCACCTTATCGTGGTGGAGGAGTTTGAGTGCCCTAATGATCCTAGGAGCTTCAGTAAATAATAGTTAACCAATTTGTCATGTTTGAAATTGTTTGTAAAAATCTTACTTTTATAAACTTGACTCTTTCTTGAAGTAACACGAAGTGTGGTTGATCACTGAAAAAGCAAAGAACCTAGATCTTCTGAATTAAATCCTAGAATCTTCTGAATAATTACAATAAAGACCTCGCAGGTTAATATTTCATATTTATGTAGAATATTACATCTTCGTGGTCATAACAGATAAAATCATCAATTTGCCTCCGCCTGCTGTCTTTTCCGAGGACTGCATCTTATTATTACGTGACAGCGACTAGTCGATGACAGGCATAAAAAGTCACTACAGAGCAGTGAAGTCGACTAGTCGACTACTTCATACAACCCCTACTAGACACTGATTTTCTATCTAAATTAGGTGACTGAGCCGTGAAGTGGCCTCTTTAGTCTACATTATAATTTGGTTTGTTCAGAAACATTTTTAAAAATGTTATAAGATCCTCATGGATGAATGGATAGATGGGTGGATGACTCCCTAATAATAAAACATTTTTATCTCCGTTTTTAAATCTGGCAAAATCCCTGTTTTGTGCAAAAAGGACACACAATGATTCAGTATTCTTGATGACTTGTCCCCTTTCTGATGCCTAGCTGATACCATTTCTATGAAATTAGATAAAGGCACAGTTTGTGCACATGCTTATTTGTTTTAACTTGATGACTCAGCTCCTAATGATCACATATTTGTAGAGAAAATAAACTAGTGTTGGGATTATCTTTCAATAATTCTCAAAAATCTCTGGTGAGCTATTTGAAGGTGTGGCTCTCCCTGTAACGTAGTCCCTATTTTTTATTTTTTTCATTTTATGAAAACACAATCTTCCTTTTAGACAATAAAATATCCAGTTTCAAGTGGATGATATTTTGTTTATCTGATGGTAAAAATGTTATAAGAAGCCAAAGGCCAAGGAAGGCCATCTAATTCAGCACTAACATCTATTGACTATAGGGACAAAAAAGTACTTTAAATATTTCAAGGTTCATAAATGTGAAAGCTGGTCATTTGTGAAGTATTTTTTCACAAGTACATTAATAAAAGCTTGTGTGCTAATAAGCTCAGGAAGAAAATATGTATTTTTTTCTCTTAGAGGAAACATGTCGGAGAGGTTTAATGATATTGGCCACTGTAGAGAAAGCCAATACTTTCTTTGCAGTGAACATTTAGATGTGTCTGGAAAACCTTACCAGGCAGGGTCCAGGAGGCATCCAAACCAGATGCCAAAGCCACCTCAACTGGCTCCTCTTGATGTGGAGGAGCAGCGAATCTACCCCTGAGCCCCTTCTGGATGACTGAGCTTCTCACACTATCTAAGGGAGAGCCCAGCCACTCTGCAGAGAAAACTCATTTCGGCTACTTGTACCCGCGATCTCCTTCTTTCGGTCACTACCCAAAGCTCGTGGCCATAGGTGAAGGTAGGAATGTAGATCGACCAGTAAACCAGCTAGAGCCGAATGCGTTGACAACAGCGGAGTCGCGGATTTTTGACAGCGGTGGACCAGCAATGCCTGAAAACCCACAACCAGCTTACCTAGTTATGATTTTGTTATTAAGCAGGCTGGAGATCCCTTCATTTTGGAGTCTTTTTACACCATTTTTTTTCCTAAAACGCCTTAGAAAAACTCTGTTAGCATGTAGCTAATGTCTCGCTGATCTTCGACTGTGGAGTACGAGCTGATCTGAAAAGCCAGGGCTCCCATTCGCAGCGGTCTGGCTCTGCTTGTAATTTAACAGTCCCAGGTCATATTAGATCTCCACAAGGGACCAGCATTACTAAAGCCTCACACTTAAATGGTCAGCTGTGCAGGTGGGCTACCCCGTGGTCCCCGGTGCTTTTCTCATCTTCTTGGGTTAGCCAAGTTAGCTAGTAGCTAGATTGGTTTCATTTATTCCAACCCAGTTCCAAATGTAACAGCCCCACCCTCAGCTCCACCTCTTTTCCCAGTTTTGGATTGTCTGGGTGTAGGGATGGGTACCGAATTCGGTACTTTTTAAGGTACCGACCGAATTCCATAGTACCGACCAAGCACCGATTCACGTCATTTCAAACGGTGCCGCGTTTCGGTACCCGTCCTTCATAACGAGAACTTGCCAAGACAGCTGCGCATGCGCAAGAGCGTTATGTCGTCGCCAGTTGTAAACAGAGCAGCATGGTAGAAAGAACGCACGCTAAAGCTTGGGTCCACTTCACTAAATGTGATGGGTAACTGGGTGATGATGAAACCAGCGACAAAGATCTAAGTGAGACATCCTCATCTTAATCTGCTCCGGTAGGTAAATAAAATGTTTAAGATAACATTAGCTTGATATGTTAGCTTCCGTTTCGCTAATGGTGCGTTCGCTTTCTCATCGGAACCCCGAATTTCCGACTAGAAGACGGGTGATTGGGTGAAGATGAAACCTGTGACAAGTGTGAGGCATCATCGTTTTAATCTGCTCCAGCAGTTAAATAAACTGTTTAAGATAACATTAGCTTGATATGTTAGCTTCCATTGCCACCATTGTTATCAGCAAATGGTGCGTTCGCTTTCTCCTCGGAAATTCTAATTTCCCAGTAGGAAAAATCAAATGAAAAAGGACGGCAAAAGGAATGAAGATACACAGTAAATTTAGTTCACAGTAAAGATGTTTGCTTCAGTTTAATTATCAGCTTATAAAACTACAAGGACGATGTTAAAATACAAACAGTTGAATGTTATTTATCGTGATATTTATCAAATATTGTTTCATATTGCGAAAAATATATATTTAATTATAAAAGAGAATTAAAATAATAAACACTCAAAAGTATCGAAAATTGGTACAGTTAAGTACCGGTATCGACTCCTAGGTACCGGGAATTAGTACCGAATCGATTCAAATGTCAAAGGTACCCATCCCTATCTGGGTGTGACTCGGTCAAAAAAGTCAGTGGTGGGAACCTCCTATTTTTGGCTCCAACTTGCCCCCCAGCAAAGCAATGGGCATTGGTGCATACTTGCCATTTTACAAGGTGGAAAAGACAGAGCTGTACGATACTGAAATGAGTCCCTGGCAAGACCCGGAAACTCAGCAACAACACAGGATTAAATGGTAAACAAATAATGTTATTGAATAGTTTAACAGTGGTTTGCTGGAACTGGGAACTCAAGTCCAGAGAAACTTGAGAAAAAGAGAGAGCAGGTGAGACACAGATTTTTTTATGTATCCTGAAAGATGACAGAGCCGATTCGCTAACCTGCAGTAGGGAGTGACAGGCGGAGATTAAACAGGAGAAATGACGTAGGTGGGAGGGAGGTTTTCTGTGTTTAGCTGTTGGGGGTGTGAGCGAGCAGAGCCGCTGATAGTTGTGACCGATGCGTGAGATGATGGGTGAATAAGTACCAAGGGCTGATCCAAAATCACTTAAAAAAAGGGCATGCAAGAGGTCATACACAGGAAGGCAGAAGTGGTGATGCTTAGCGATCTGGGCAGGGCAGGGCAGTGTTTGGTGTATGGGTCAGTAGCCGTAAAGCAGAGAGGCAAACCGAATCCAAGAATGGAGATGTGAGAAGGCAAGGTCTGGGGACATAAACATGGTCAGAAATGGAGAAAAGGAACAGGAACAAGCACTGGAGTAAAATGCACAAGATAGTCCCGGAGGACATGACTGTGGAGGGTTCAAATGGTGCAGGCAACAGGTGGAGTTTATCAGGTCAGGCACAGGTGAGCATGATAATCCTGATGAGGAAATAGATCCCAGGGATGGACAGCATTACAGATACGCAGTCTTCAAAACCAACTATTTGCTCTTTTGACATTTCCCATCAAGTCCTAGTTTGCCATCATTAGTCTCAGGTTACTGCAGCAACTTGAACAAAAATACAGAGCCAGCCAATAGTGAAACGAAGACATTGCCAATGGACTGCATAACGTCGGTATTCACAGGATGCTTGAGCCATGCTGCCGCAGTAGCTACAAGTATATAAACGCGGGTCTATCATTACAGCCGCAAATCGAAGACGTAAAGTCTTTTAAATATGATCCAAAAAGGGTCCAGATGAAGGCAATTGGACTTCTTTGATTTCTTGAAGACGTTTTGCTTCTCATCCGTCTTTAAGAAACCAAAGAAGTCCAGCTGCATTCAATGAAACGCTTTTGTATTACCATGATCTGGATGACTGAGAACCTTCATCAGCAATTCGAAATATGAGCAACAACGTTATTTTTAAATATATTCATATTAGGGCTGGGCGATATGGCAAAAATAGAATATCACGATTTTTCCAATATTTTATCACGATTTTGATTTTATCACGATTTTTTAATCCATGAATAGCATAACTTCAATTGCGTATTAAAGAAGAGAAACATTGAATAAATAAACATTTATTCATATTAGGGATAATCAACACAGTGCTAACACACTTATATTTTAAACTCACACCAGAGATGATAAAAGCCCTGAGAGAAACAATTACAAAAATCAGTTTTTCTCGTTTTTCAAGTAACTTAACATAAATTAAAATCGTAAACATATTTAAAGTGCAAACATGTCAATTGCAAATGTATTGTGCAAACATTAACTTGTTCAAAATACTATGTAGCTCCCAGTTGCTCATGTAGTGGATAGTTAAGCTCAAATACGGCTCTGATGTGCAGCTGGACCAGAGATCGCTTGTGTAGCAAATAACTGCGCATTCTGAATATTTTCTGCAACAAGTCTCTAAATAAAGTAAAATTTTCCAGTGCAGATTGGAGGCAACCCATAGAAGCACTGATTTGATCTCATTTCAGAGAAAAATAGAACAGGTTAGATGCACCTAATAAATAAAATTACTAACAAACTCAGGAATCTTTCTTTGCTTCACTGTTCTGGTGCTGAAAATATCACTAATGCGGATCAAAGGAGATACACAGATGAATTATTTGGAGATTTATTATTTGGCGTCTACATTTACTGCAGCTGGCAGAGATTGTTTCTATTGATACACGGAATTTACAGAATCATTTTAAATTTTAATAGGGGAAGACTGCAGGAGGGAGCGGTAAAATACAGGGGGTCCCAACAAAAACAAGAAACTTTATGAGTCTGATGAAACCCGCTGGTTTTCCATCAGGCAGTCACGGAGCAGCTCCAGCGACCCAGTGACCGAGCCGAGGTGACGTCGTGCTCTGCTTAAGAAGCGGTGTTATTTTCCTGCTTCAGAAGAAGCGTCCAACGTGTTTTTACGCTTTCTCCGAGACATGTCACG
This sequence comes from Nothobranchius furzeri, assembly GCF_043380555.1. Classification (NCBI taxonomy): domain Eukaryota; kingdom Metazoa; phylum Chordata; class Actinopteri; order Cyprinodontiformes; family Nothobranchiidae; genus Nothobranchius; species Nothobranchius furzeri. Next base: position 42,398,402 of record NC_091741.1, on the reverse strand, counting down.
TCGCTAAGTTGTTAGCGCCGCGCGCTAAGGAAACCCTGCGTTCCTCTTCGGAACGAAAACCTCGTTGTCGCTCTCAGCCGCGGCCGAAGCCATGTTTGTTCACACACAGGTGAAAACAAGCGGGGCACTAATATATTACTATGACTCACTCTGATTGGTTAAGGGTCAAACAAAGGCGTGTCATTCGCCTGGGGTAAGTTCCCTTTTCAATCAGAGGCAGAAATTCAACAGCAGAGCTGTGAATCGTGATAAAAAGGTCTCTCAAAAATGACAGACCGTCAGATGTGTAGATCGTAAAACGGTCTAAAATCGTCATATCGCCCAGCCCTAATTCATATTAACAAATATTGTTCTTTCTAAACAAGAGATGTTTTCTGGCAGATAAACTAAGGATACTATCAGGATTTGCTCCATCAGCCCCTGCTGCCCTGTGCCTCGTCTCCCCTTGTTAAGGGTTAATGTAACTCACCTTCCCCTCAATACTCTACCCACCTGTTGCCCTGATTATCCTTGTGTATTTAAACCCTCTGTTTGTGCTTGTCTGTGTATGATCCTTGTGGTATCTTCCTGCCAGCCATGATTCAAATAAACAGTTCATTTTAAAACTGCCAACCTGCATCCTGTGCCTGCTATCCTGCACCTGGAGCCGTTTCCACCTCCCCAAATTACCAGAAGGATCTGACGAGAACGGACCCAGCGATGGGCAGGTCAGCGTTTTTCAGTTTCTCAGCCAGGCAATGGAGATGTGTGAGAGAGCACGGTCTCTCGCATCCGATGTGTTCACAGGTGGTCAGAAAGACCTCGCCGCACCTTTGCTGCTCACTAAGATTGGTCCACTCCAAGCACCTGCCGCTGAACCCAGAGGTCAAAGCCGATCACCTGCTCCTGTACCCAGAGCTCCAAACCGAGCTCAAGCCATCTTCAGAGGCCCTGGTTGTGCTATCCTGTCCAGAGGCCCCAGCCATGCTGCCTGAAGAGATTCTGCCTCCCTCCGAAGATTTCCAGCATCCTGTGTTCCTGCCCCACCCCATATATTTTGTTGCTGTTTGGGGCATCTGGTGCTGCCCTTAAGGTGGAGGTACTGTCAGGATCTGCTCCATCAGCCCCTGCTGTCTTGAGTCTCGTTTCCCCTTGTTAAGTGTAAATTTAACTCAATGTCTCTTCGTTACTCTACCCACCTGTTCCCCTGATTGTCCTCAAGTATTTAAACCCTCTGTTGGGGCTTGTCTGTGTCTGATCCTTGTCGTGTCTTCCTGCCGACGACTGGTCAAATAAACAGTTCATTTTAAACCTGCCAAACTGCATTCTGTGCCTGCTCTTCTGCGCTTGGGTCTGTTTCCACCTCCACAACTTGACAGAAATGACATAAATACAGAAAGAAAGAAAAACATAAATCATAATAAAAAACTTAAAGCACGGCTTGTTTTGTTTTTCTTTTTTATCTTTTTTCTTATTATTTTGTATTTTTGGTATTTGTATTATAAGTATTGGATCGGGAGTCTGCATTAGCAAATACTCAAAATCAAATTACTCGGATCGGGAGCAAAAAAATGTGATCAGAAAATCTCTGGTTGACCTTCTTGTGTCTCAGTTTGAATCATGGCAGCTATTCTTGAACGTGTTTTTGGCATTTTGGTGTTATTTTTTCTTGTTATGAAATCATAATTTTACAAAAACTTTGTACATAAACAGTTATTATTAATGGTCAGTTGTTTTGTTGATTCCAGCATTTCTTAATGAGTGAGAAACCTGCAGTAGCATGTTGTCGGTTTGGTGACTAATCTGCCCATCTGGGAGGGACTCGAGACAGTATGGATTATTTTGGTTTCTTCCCATTTTCTTGCCCTGGCGAGGCCATCTGGGCCAGTAGACAACTAATCAGTCAAATGCAAGCCACAAGCTCAATTCCGCATGGCCTCCCGATCAGCCATTTGCATCCAGAATCGTTTCTGTCACCATTGATATCAGAAGCCACAGAAAAAAAAGAGCAGACTGGTTCCAGATGATAGAAAGGTCTGCTGACATGTTGAACCTTGAAACAGATGGACTACAACAGCGCAAGACCACAAAAAACTGGAAACTGGGGCTACAATTCACACAAAATCACCAGAACTGGACTGTTAGAGACTAACCCCTTCTTTCCACAGGAGCCGTCAGCAGCACGTCATAGCTGCTGATAGGAACCGCTGTGGTCAACAGAACCTTTTCCACCCGAGTCGTCAGCAGCGCAAGTCGGCCGTGTCTCAGGAGCAGCATGTCGCGGCCCTTACGTGCCGTTCTATTTTCTACGCACGACGCTTCTGAAACGGGTCAAGTTCAACATGTTTGGGGAAGGAAAGACAGGAAATCGGACACGGAAACGGAGAGAAGCTCCCGAGATTTTCAGAATAAAGAAACGTACTTCCTTACGGTTGCTTTACTTTTAAAAACTGTTACTAAATGTGCGGCCCCGTGAGAAGTTATCACCTAGCTAGCGGTCTCCTTTGTTTTTCAGGTTTGTATTAGCGATTATAAAACGGACAGAACATAAAAAACAAACATTTTGGAGCCATGTTGTAGTTTTCTCCTTCTTGTTGTTGTGTGAACTGACAAAGTCACTCGTGTGACTTCGTGCTCTGTCGGTGACAGCTGCTCCCCTGCTGCTTCGCGTCTCGTGGGAAGGGCCAAGCAGCAGCATATGCGAGCAAGACGTGCTGCTGCAGTAACGTGCTGCTGACGGCTCCGGTGGAAAGAAGGGGTAAGACTTTTCTTGGTCAGTTAAGTGTTGACTTTAGATGCAACATTCAGATGGTCGGGTCAGAATTTGGTGAAAACAACATGAAAGCAACATCATGACGCTGTCATGTCAATACGGACCAGAACATCTGAAGAATGCTTTCAACACCTTTTTGAGCCTTTGACATGAAGAATTGAGGCATTTCAAACAACTAAATAGGTCCATACTGGTACTAGCAAGGTGCATGCAATTGTAGCGTGACGAATTGTCCATCTTTGACCTAAAAGGCATGCTCCATTTTGCTCTGCCCAAGCAGAAACATAAGTTTCTGACACAAGCCTAATCTACAAGATATGGGCCAAGGCCACTCATGCTCTGAGCTCTTATCTAAACTGTTGCTTCCCTGGACAGCACAAGAAAGAAGAATGAAGAACTTCTTTAGAAACATAACTATTTCTCTATTAAATAATAATCAAATAATCATGTGAAGCTAATGTTCAATCAATCTGTGAAATGAGAATACTGATTACTTGATATTATAATCCTATGATAGTATTTAATAAGTAATACAACTTAAAATATTTACACTAGACTGATCACACGTAATGCTAAGTCACATGACACATTCCTTTTTCTGATCCAATCAGAACCTTCCAGATCTGACGCGAGGCGTGGTTTTGTTGGTGCTTGTTAAATCTAAATCCCCTTTTGTTGGCAAAGTCTGATTCGACCATAAATCAAAACATCCAAATGATAAAACTATGCCCCACGTCATCTTAACTTGAGTTCAAAGCGTTCTAGAGAAGTTATCGGAGTGGCCAATCCGTAACTTGCCTCTTAAAGCCGAAAGAACCTAACGACAAGCTGGATTAAATCTGTTGCATGTTCCACCTGCTGCAACAGTTCCTTCAGAATAAAAGGTGAACTATCACGACCCTTCAGGGTCTCGCTGATGCCAATAAAACTGTGGTGACCTGGGAGTATCTCAAGACGGGACTGGTCGGCAACTGCGGCTTTGCTACAGGCTTCGGTTCCAGACAAGGTCCAAGCTGGGTCTAGACACCTCCTGATCTAAACGGGGACTTCCGTTGAGGTACGTAGACCGACAGATGGCGTCTCAATGTGTGTTATAATCTTCAAACCAAAGCTTAGAGCGAAGCACCATTTCACTCCCATCAGAACTAATTATTTCTCCGGATTTGCTGGTTCTGAACATATTTCACACACACACACCAACCTCAGTCTTACTCCACCTTAGTTCATCATCACATAGTGTTTGAAGTTAGTCTTGTTTTAATTTGTTTAGAAAGAAATCTTTTAACTTTTTAAACCTGACTCTCTCTCTTTCTTGGAGTTGATACGAAGTGCTGCTCAATCCCTGCAATAAAAAGATCCGATCTTCTGGTTAAATTTACTCAAAGATCCATTAAGGTGATATCTCATATTTCATGATATTTCACATTCTATGGTTTCTAATTAAATGTAAGAACATCTTCTCTACATAATACAGTAGTAGGTTAGTGCACAGTAACAGCTCCAAACTATGAGGCAAAAGAGAAAGATCAGCCAATAAAAGGAAAGGTGACACTAATATTTAGGGTTCAATTATTAACATAAATGAAAAAAACAAGGTTTAAAGTAAAGGAAAACCACTTTGATTAGGTATGAAATCTTCTAAGCTGCATTAAATCTCAACAGTCTGCTTAAGCATGAGTCATAATTAACTCCTGGCTGAGAGAACTGATGTTCGAGATTAATTACTGGAAGATTTAAGAGCCCGCTTCAGAGGAAGGGAAAAGGAATGTGGCCAGTTTTGTAGAACAGATGTTCTGTTTAAAGATCTTACAAAGCAATTGTCGTTTAACCTCAAGATATCTTCGCTGCAGGCACCACTGCTGTCACAGAAACCCTTCCTGGACCTACTGTTTGGCAAAACTGAAACAATATACTCCCTGAATGCTTTTCTGGACCATTTAGATGAGGTTGCACATCTGTCATAAGCTCTTTGATTCTATTGTTTTTGTTTCAGTAGCATTCCTAACATTCCAGCAACTGTTCCTCCCTTCGACTCGAGAGAGGAATGAGAAGAACAGACACTCCTTTAGGATCACTGTGAACTTGCAAGCTGACAACACAGAGGTGCTACCAGATTGGTGGTAAATTCATGAAAAAAATTCAGAAACCTAAGAACATCAGGGGCCATCAGTGTTGGGAAAGTTCTTTTAAAAAACAAACTAGTTCAAAGTTCAGTTCATATATATATATATATATATATATATATATATATATATATATATATATATATATATATAATTTTATATAAGTTATGAAATAATTTTCCAATAGTTTGCACCCGTTCAGTCGACACTCATATCCAGCTGCAGTTTTTACCCTAGAGTTTATTTGAAAAGTTTTTTTTATTGGAAATTATTTAAAAAAATCTTAGGAAGCAGGCTGAGGTAGCAAACTCAAAGTGCAATATTAAAAGTGCAAAACATTAAAAAATGTATAATCTTTCAGTTAAGTCCCGTTTCAATTTTTCTGAATGAACTTTGACTCCTGCACACAGCATAGACGTAGAAGAGTAGACGCCGCGCAAACTGCTACTGCCTACGTTTGGCCGCATTTGCAGTTTCTACTTTTTATAACCTCTATGGTTAACAGGATGTTTTAGCTAGGCTTTAGCTCTGGAAAAGCTCTGTGGAGATCTGGAGCTAGACCGGCGAAAGAACGCATTCATAAACCCGTTTACGCACGCCAGGACGAAGGCATTCACTTTTACGTTCTTCAGGCAAAATATGACTGAGTTCAGCTCATGTTCACGAAAAAAAACCGAACAAATTCACGAACGATCGTTCAATGAACACGTTCGAGCACAACACTGGGGGACATGACAGATCACTCTCACCTGGTGTGGTTTCTATAAGAATGTCTGTTGCCATGTTTGCCAGAGTTCAGTAAGTGGGGAGAAAGCATTTAGTAACCTACCCAGTCATTTTCCTAATCTGACAGAATTCTGTATGTATGTATGTAAATGATAAATGACCCGCACTTGTATAGTGCCTCTCAGAGTAAGGACTCCAAAGCGCTTTACACTACAGTGTATCATTCATCCATTCACACACACATTCACACACTGATGGTGATGAGCTACGATGTAGCCACAGCTGCCCTGGGGCGCACTGACAGAGGCAAGCTGCCGAGCACAGGCGCCAGCGGTCCCTCCGACCACCACCAAGGACACAACTGCAGAATTTTCTAGCCGGAGCTGGGATCGAACCTGCAACCTTCCGATTACTGGACAACCCGCTCAACCTGCTCAACCTGTTGAGCTACTGCTGCCCAAAAGATAAACATGCTGCCCATAAACTATGTAGGTGAATGGTAACGGCTAGCATTCCAATCATTCAAATTCAAAAAGACCTATGTCCAAAAACACAAATGTATGGTAAATAGGCTCATACACGGTACAGGTTTTTGAAGGAACAGTATAGTAAGTAGCATTAAACATGTCAGAGATCTCTTCTCTCCCCTCCCCCTGCCACATCTGGCGTGGAATGCGGTGCCTTGGTCTGCCTGAATGTTCGTGGCTCCCGGGTCAGGGGGTTTAAGATTTTTGGCATCTGCCTGATCAATCCCGGTGGCTGCCTGGTGGGGTCTGGGTCCCTGGGCTCTGCCGAGTCCCCGGCGGGGGTGGTCACCCCTGGGTCCTGGGTTGCTGGGTCCCGGGCTCGGCCGGCTAGGGAGTGGGAGGCTGCGGGCAGGCCTGTGGGCTTGCCGCTGATATCTCCCGGGACTCTGCCAGCTGCTGGTTGTGGCCCCCCGGGGCGATCCTCTGCGCCTCTCGAGGGGGGCAGGGGTCTTTCTGGTTGCAGTCTCCTTGGGGTTCCTGTATTCTGGGGCAGTGTCTGGATCTCTGGGACTTGGAGCTCCCTCCGTCTCCTACACATCTTTGCGGGGCAGATCTGTGGCACCTCACACTCTCTATTGGACGCTTTTATAGAGAAACCTTACATAAACAAGCGCGTGTACACACACAGGTGCTCACATGGTGCTGTCATAAGGACTTGGGCACATTCAACACATGTCTTAAGGCTGTCGTTGCCACTAAATGCACTATGATTTATTATCGTGTGATTGTTCAGTTAAACGATGTTGATTGTTTATTTCTTCAAGTTGACGCAGTGATAGCTTGCTCTTGTTGTATTGTTGTGTCTCTTTTTATTTATTTATTTATTTATTTATTTTTCTCTCCTTTCTCTTTCTGCGGGGGGGGGGGGGGGGGGGGGACACTAATTAGGTTTTGTGTGAAAATAAGTCCAGGACTACAAATACGCTTCACGAAGGTTACGACATCGAACCAGACACAGAGAAAACTGAGGGAAAAAGGCTGTAAGTTCAGCAAACTTCCCACGGGGGAAAGAACCACCATAGATCTGGTCATTTGGTAAGTAGCAACTACTTTTTGGAGAGGAAATTATGTGGTGACGTCACATATGGGGCGTGCCAATTTCTAGTCATGCTAATTACGATCTTTTACGAGCTAATGAATTTCAAAGAACGTGACTGGCACGGTTGAAAAACCCATCATTACTTTTCATTTAAATTGCAGTACAACATATGTGCGATCAAGGGCGTAGGGCAAAGCGGGTTAGAAAATGGCGTTTTTAGCCTCGTTGACTTGCATTCATTTTTTCGTTCTTCCAGGGACCCATGGTGCAAAAGTGACTTAGGCTCCTTATACAGCCAAATTAGGAGAATGACTGAGCTGGTAACAAAATACTTTTTTTCCATGTATCCAAGCCTGGAATAAATGGCCACAGACTGAATTTCACTTAGGGGTGGGATATCCCTTTAAAAGGTCAATATTACATCATGAGTTATAAGACAGAACCTATGCGTTCATGTTTCTAGCTAAGGCTAACTTGTTAAGACCTTTATTATAAAAGACTAGATTTTTGAGGGAGTGGAAACAAAAAACTTCTAAGTTCAAGAACAAAATTTACGTAGTGCACACTTCAAAAATTAAATAAACAAAAAACACACAAAACGGATAAAAACTGGAATTGTCCCTGGATGCACTTAGGTTGCTATATTTAGCTGGTAATGATATTTGTGCTTGTAAATAATAAGCTCCCAATAATATAGAGACCAATAATCTCTACAAAGAGAGTTCTAAGCAGCTACAATAGTTAATTACAACTTTTACAGAAACTAACTTCCTAATTGCCAAAATTTCCCTTTAAAGTTTGGAAGTCATCGTCGGCTGAGAGTAGCAGGACAGCTCTAAATTCAGCTCTTTCCCCACGATGTCATGGCAGGAATCTCAGCATGCCTTGGGCCAAGCTACTATGATCATTTGCTGAACCACCGTAAACAGCTTTCTGCAACAAGTAGAAATGCCTCCAGGCTGCACAGCAGCTGCACTGGAATGTCTTGGACAGAGCCGTTTAGGGAACTCTGGAAATCGGTTTGACCTCATTAGTACAGCAGGCCAGGGCTGTACAGTCCATGTGCCAAGTCTGTACTCTCCCACTACGTTATGCTCACTAGAGGAAGCTTGTTTGCTGCATAAATAAGGGGATTCAAAGAAAGTGTGTCTTTATTTGCACAGAGATTCGCTTACACTGTTGGCATGTTGATAAGAGAAGCTTTGGGTGTCAGAGCTCGAGAATGAGAAGTATGCAGCAAAAACCAAGAGCACAAATACGCTTTATCGTCTTAAAAAACATGTTTGTAGCTGTTCCATTTAGTCTGCAGATGCATGCAGTACCAGCAAATTCATTCCAAGATTTCAGATAAATTTCTTTTTAAATGAGGGAAATAAAGCAAAAAATGCAACATTGAGACACTTTTTATATTTAAAAAATTGTGTAGCAAATCTCCCAAAATATGCAAAAAAATGGGAAAACAAGGATCCAGCTCCCCTTTGAGAGATGAAGGCGACAGGTTTATATAGATCTCACAAATTAAAGTCACTATCACTGGGAAGAAGTCAGTTCCTTTAGGTATGAAACTATTCTTCTGTGGGTCACTTAAATCACCTCCCACTGGTGTAAAATCCATGTTAAAGTCTAATATTTGAAGATATCCTGTTTTACAACATTTAGAAATGTCTCGCTTTCCCCCTACATGTAGCTCTCATATAACCTCACCTGCAGAGAGCACACTGACTGGTGCTTGAGTGGCTTTAATAAATGACAGAAGGTAAAATACAGTCAGGTATTCCAGAGGAAATCTATTCCACTGCTGGCTATTCCTCATATACACACAGGATTGTTAATGTGTGTGACCATTAAGCTGTTTAAATGGCGCATATTTCTAAGTGTCACGCAGTCATTAAGAATGCCAAGAAGTTAATGGCTGCAAAGGACCTGGAACTTCATCAAATATCTTCCATTAGGTTTCTTGTTTCAGAGCTAAATAAGCTGAGCGGCATCGGTGTGATGTGTGGCTCTAGCCGTCTCTTGTAGAGGTAACGGTATAGGACCAGATCAGGAGCTGTGAGGGTGTCCGGAGAATTTATGTTAAAAATTGAAAACTAAACATTTGAGGTGGATGCAAAAATTGTCTGTAAATAAAGAGATGTCGTCGTTTTTAGGCACATTTCTGTGTGTGAATAATTACCATCGGACTCGTAGACCAGTGTCCTGAATGACATAAGAGTTGGTGTCCTTCAGATGTCTTTCGCGTCAGGATTATTTAAACATCTTAGGTGTGTTCTTGCTGTGCGTTATTTCTAATTCCATGTTGTCGTTCGTTTTCAAAACATGCAGTCCCATGCGTGGTCCAGCGTGTAAACTCCGTCGTCGGAGTGGGGAGAGCGGGCAGTAGAGGGCGACAACATCCTCTGCTGCCCGCAGATAAACGGAGAAGGAAGTGACGCGCCACCATCAGCGTCAGCCTGAAGAAGCCGGCAGCCGTCGGCGAAACTGTAGCGTCAATAACAGGTAACAAAACCGTTTCTGTGTTTTAAAAAAGAACGACAACATGGAATTAGGATTATTTAAAGTTTGTGAAACTAGAGTTTGTTACTCTGAGGAGCGGCAGTAATGTGAAAAGTGACTAAATTACCGTATTTTCCGGACTATAAGTCACACTTTTTTTCATAGTCTGGCTGGTCCTGCGACTTATACTCCGGAGCGACTTATATACCAAATTATGTAGGCTATACCGCGCTGCTGCGAGCTGGCTCTGGACCAGGAATGAGCTCCCCTGCCCCGCTGGGAATAAAAAACACACAGCCATCGCCTGCTGGAGCCTGTTGCGGGGTGCTGCGGGCCGGCACCGGCCCAGGACTGAGCTCTCCCCGCCCGCTGGGAGCGTTTGAAACACCGCCATCCTCTGCTGGAGACCGTGGCGTGCTGCTGCGCCCGTGTTGTTTATTCTGTAATTGTTACCGGTACTTGTCTTGCAATGTGAAACGCTTGGTCTCAGATTTTGTAAGAAAAATAATAAAATTTCCCCCCAAAACGCGACTTATGGTTTTTTTTTTCTTCTACATTATACAGTTTATGGCTGGTGCGACTTATAGTCCGGAAAATATGGTAATCATCCAATGGGAGCTTGTTTGGTGTGTGGATCGATTCATAATTTTTTCACAAATTCTACTTTTGATCTCCAGTGGACCTTTGGGTGAGCATATTTTCCTGGTCTTTCATAAACCTTTACACAACTTGAAGTACTGGCATTGTTCAGTGACTTACAAGCTGATTCTCCCCAGCAGCATACAAAATGAAGCACTTCCTGTCACGTACGAAGGAGGTTTGGACCCAAATGCAGTAACCAGAACAACACAATGAGAGGAGGTGTTAAAAAATAAAAATCCTTTATTAGGAGCCAGGCAGTCCACTGGTCCAGAGAAAAATGCTGAAGCAGAATCCAAATAAAATCCTCACTGGAGTCTAACTCAAAACATAGAGACACGAGGTAAAACATGCGGGAGGCCTACAAAATGCTAACAGGTGAGATACTCACACACAACAAACACAGAGACAACACAGGGTTTTTATACGAGGGCTGAGTAGCAAGGGGCAGGTATGACCAATTAACTGAGTGGGGGGGGGGGGGGGGGGGGTAACTGAAAGCAGGAGAAGGACATAAACTAAACTAGATGAAACCTACACTGAATTAAAAACTAAAATGGTTCCAAATAAAGACTCTGAGACTAACTGTAAAATAACCTATTTGTAAACGTGAACAAAACCACTGGGCTGAGGGACAGACGGGCGGGGCAACCAGGATACTAAACAGAGGCCTAAACACTAAAGAACTAAGCTAACAAAGTATTGAAACATATAAGACAGGAACTCTGGGCAAGGGGAAATCGAAAAGACACAAAGATGGGAGACAAGGACACTGCCTGTGCATCAAGGGATCAAAATCTTGCAGAACCTTTTAATATTTCTGCCAAAATAACTATTTTATCCATTATTTGTGATGGTGTAAAGGTCTGAAATGTAAAACTTTAATGAAAGGATGTGACATCTTGGATATAGGGACCATTTTAAGAAACACATTTTGGTCTTTGGCTGTACTCTTTGGCTGTACCCAGACTAGGGCTGCAACTAACGACTATTTTAATAGTCGACTAGTCACCGACAATTGAAACGATTAGTCGATTATCTTTGGTGAGTTCTTGCTGTGTTGAAATTCTAATTCCATCTTTTAGTTCTTTTTAAAACACAGAAAGGTTTAATTTACCTGCAACGTTTCGTTTGAGGCTGCAAACTTCGTCAGGCTGACGCAAGGAGGTGAGAAAAGGCTCAGACTGCAGCCTGACGAAGTTTGCAGCCGCAAACGAAACGTTGCAGGTAAATAAAACCTTTCTGTGTTTCAAAAAGAACTAAAAGATGGATTAGTCGACCGATCGGATAATTATTACATTTTTCTTAAATTTAGCATGAGATTGCTTTAATTATGTGAAAAATGTTAATAAACACAAGAAAGATGGGTACTTCAATGGAAAATGCATATTTTATTGAACTTTGCTGCTGATAGGCCAATTCATACTACAAGTAAATAAAAATACTCCAACACCAATTAGGCACAGTGCTCAGTCAGTATAGACATAAATGCATAAATAAAATTAAAATACTTTTGTCAGGCACAGTCGGGCATAACATTAAATCTCTTTTTTAAAAGCGAAAATACGTTTAAAATGTACATCCAAAGCAAAACGTATTGGCTTTTGTGTTATTTAAATCTTACAGAGGTGAGTCAGACTGTTTCATTCAACTGTCCGACGTGATTTCTCTTTTAAGTGTTCATGCATCACCGAGGAGCTGCAGTGATACGCGAGGACTGCTTTGCAAATAATGCAGGTAAATTTTTATTCGCCGAATCCAGGCTAGAATGCTCCCAAACTTTAGATGTTTTGGTATGCGTAGCTGCTGTGTTGGACGCCGCTTTTTCTGTTAGTTGACACTCAGCAGAGAAGCTGCGCATGTGCGACTCTCGGCACAGATTGTAATGAAGTGGGATGTCTCACTGAGTCGGAAAAAACACATCTGGCGACAACGTCGGCAATGAAATTCATTGTCGACTACTTCTATTGTCGATATTTGTCGACAAAGTCGACGAATCGTTGCAGCCCTAACCCAGACTAGTAGTTCTTTAATTTTGTTTGGGAAGCCATCTATGATGAGTAAGATACTGAAACACTTTAACATGGTTAAAATATACCATTATTACTCGGCTTACTAATTTAAAATCAAATAAGCAACAACAGCTGAGGAGCAGTAGTGGTTTTAAAATGAAAGTTAGTTTTGTTTGACACATACATCGTGTAGGACTTACCGTTCAGACTGGATTCAACAGACAGAATAATGTGACTTTTTATTTTAGTGTGAAGATGCCAACGAGGTTTAGAAAAGGCCACAGCAACATAAACTATCGTTGCAGTAATGCCTGCCTGACTGAACATCCCCACCCGTGAAGCTTTTCCTGCACCACCCATCAAAAGATCCAGAAAAATGCAACACAACTGTCTGCATGGGGTCTGGGGGCTGCAGCGAAAGGGTGACAACACCAACAATACACACAGGAAGCACAGTGAGAGTGGGAGCAGCTGGGAGGTTAGGTGGAAAAAATGGTGGAGAGATAGAAAGGAAGCTTAGCAATGCAGCTCACATTTGCCACACCTAATTAGAATAACAATGTGGCCTTTCATGTTAGAATAATAGAAATCCATTTGTCATGATAAAAGACTGAACTGGACTCATAATCATGGCCTCAAGGACCAGGGGAGGTTTATGTAGTGGTCACCCAGTTGACTGACAGAGAAACTGGTCTGGTTCACTGGACTAAAACCAGGGGTGGTTAATCAAACTCAGAGAACAGAGAAGAACAAAACTTACAATTCACACTGCACTATTTCAGAAAGGATTGGTGAGCTTCGAGTAGTCCACAGTACATTTATATCTTTGTTCACACAATTTGTTAGTGGATACTAGTCTGTAATACAAGCAGAAAAAAAGTATAGTAGGTACTATAGTAGGGATGCAACGATACCACTTTTTTCCAAACCGATACGATACCGATACTTGGATCTGAGTACTCGCCGATACCGATTACCAATACCAATACTTCTACCATACAAAAAAGGCAATGATTTGGAACACAGATTTTATTTTCTTCTCTGCTTTCAACAGGAAAAGACTGTGAGGTAGATAAAAAGTAAAATATATGAATAGAAATCATCACAAAACTAAAATATTAGGTGAACAGAAATGCCAAGTTACAGTGAAGCCATTTTCAAGCAACTGCATTGGTATCGGTTCCTGGTATCGGCTAACTTTTACCGATACTGGCATTGGTATCGTATCGGTGCATCCCTATACTATAGTACTATAAATATGGCAGTGATGCCAAAGGAAGTAACAAATCTGTTTTAAGGAATGAAAAAAACACAATTCAGTTCAATTCAATGCAGTTTATTTATGTAGGGTCAAATCACAACAAGTGGTCTCGAGGCACTTCACAAAATAAACATTCCAATAGAGTTAAGTTTGTTATGCCAATCAGCAAATACAGCAAAACAAAGGTTGTTAATGGCAGGAATACAGTGGATCTGGTACTCGAAAGAAAAGTCACGGAGCAGCCCAGATAAAATATCAAATCACCTGAAAGTCAACTAATCAATGCAAAAAACCTCTGAAAACTGAAAATGGTCTGAAACGCTGCCGCGCACATGTAGCATTAATCTACACAACAAAACGGATTCAAAAAGTGCCTAATTAGCATGAAAAAGCTGTATTTTGACACACTTGAATAAATGCATGACACGACTGATTCTAGGCAAGCTACAGAAAAGTTGTCAGCAGTGACCTTTCTGCAGTGACCTTTCTGTTCATTTTCACCGCAAAGACAAGAAAAAAAAGCCTGATATAAATGCTGAATGAGTAAGCTTAAACAGGTGGGCCATGACTGGGACTTAAATTTTCTTTTCATTCTTTCCAACTCATTAAAGTCTCTTTTCCCAACTGCCATACCTCCACAATGAAAAAAGGAGGGAACAGCTCAGTGAGAGAACAGGGCGAGGGAGTCGGGGAATGGGATACTAATCAAGAAGGAGAGCAAACACTGGAGCAGGAGAGAAAGGAATGAATGAGCAGGGACGTTTTTTTACTAATTGTTCAAGGCAACTACTGGCGTCCAACTTCTTCAAGTATGTTGCTTTAGGAGGGAGGAAGGCCAGGCTCTCCCCTGACCTCATTCTAATTACTGCATACCTTTTGGGGAATACCTGCAACTGTATAGAAGCTGCTGAAGAGACGAGGAGGAGGATAAGATGCCAGACGGCCGTCTAATTCCCTTCAGACCTTCCTGCGGTTCAAAAACAGCTCTGCTGCCTTTGGGCAACAAAAACGTGTGAGGCAGGCATCTGTGTGGATGTGCAGTCTATCTATCGTTAGCTGCACAAGTACTCCTCTCCCTGCATAAAGTATAAAAATAAGAGCTTTTAAAATTCAAGAGAAATAATCACTAAAGTGACTTCACAGAAGCCCTGAGAGGAATCAGCCATAGTTTATTGTTTCCTGCTTTATATGCATAGATTTGCTAAAATACCCATGAATCAACCATCACCTCAACAATCTCTTTTATTAATCTTTTTTTTTTTTATTTATTTTTTTTTTTTTTTTACCGTGTCCTGTCTGGCTGTGAAGCAAACAGAATTGATGTCTGAATACTGGTAACAAGCCTTACAGATTTATTCTCAGGTGGAGCATCAAAGCGTCTGCTTTAAATGTCACGCCTGAAACTTAAAACTTTATTGTTATTGTTGTTGAATGCTTTGTAATTCCGACCAGACACTGAGTCAGAGGTGAAAAAGAAAAGAAAAGACAAGAGGTGGAGAGAAAGAGGGGAAGGGGGTGGGGGGGTGGGGCACAAAAATAAACAATAATGAACAAGAGTCTGCTTCTAGACCCGCAGAAAGAGAAAGAACAGAAAAAAATGGGACACACAACAATACAACAGGAGCAAGCTATCACTGCATCAACCTGATGATGAAATATAAAATCAACATTGTTTAACTGAACATTCACACGATAATCACGAGCGGACATCTACCGAAGACAAATTCCTTGTAAATGTACTTTTACTTGGCCAATAAATCTGAAATTTAATCTAATCTAATAAATCATAGTGCATTTAGTGGCAACGACAGCCTTAAGACATGTGTTGAACGTGCCCACGCCCATACTTTTGAGAGCACCATGTGAGCACCTGTGTGTGTACACGCGCTTGTTTATGTAAGGTTTATTTATAGGAGCATCCAACAGAGTGTGAGGGACCACAGATCTGCCCCCCAAAGATGCGTAGGAGACGGGGGGAGCTCCAAGTCCCAGAGATCCAGGCGCTGCCCCAGAACACAGGAACCCCAAGGAGACTGCAACCAGAAAGGCCCCTGCCCCCCTCAAGAGACACAGAGGATCGCCCCGGGGGGCCACAACCAGCAGCCGGCAGAGTCCCAGGAGACATCAGCGGCAAGCCCACAGGCCCGCCCGCAGCCTCCCACCCCCTAGCCGGCCGAGCCCGGGACCCAGCGACCCGGGACCCAGGGGCTACCACCCCCGCCGGGGACCCGGCAGAGCCCAGGGACCCAGACCCCACCAGGCAGCCACCAGGATTGATCAAGCAGACGCCAAATATTTTAAACCCCCTGATCTGGAAGCCACGAACACTCAGGCAGACCAAGGCACCACACCCCACACCAGGTGTGGTAGGGGGAGGGGAGACGAAGATCTATATCATCAAAAGAAGTTCCAGGAGAGCGGAGGAGTCAAAGGCCCCACCTGACAAATGCAGTCATACACAAACACAGTCACACACTCCCTCCCTCATGCTCACACATGCACATACAACCAAAGACTACAAAAATGCACACCTGACACCCACTCATGCTCCCCATACACACCCTATTCACTCTGGTCCTGGTACTGCTGCACATGGGGTACAATCATCACCGGTAACCAGAGTTTGACCCTTTCTGCTGGGGTGCTGATGAGCAGGCCCCCCCGCCCAACGCTGAGCACAGCAACCCACCACCCCAAACCCCAACCAGATCTCCCTCCTAGCCTCCAGCCCCAGGAAGCCAAGCAACAACAGAGGTGTGCTAAGACCCCTAGTCTCCCTCCGCCTGCTCCAATATAGTGTTGTGTGTTGATGAGGTGTATTCCGTGGCTGTGGTGAGCGGGCAGTGCGGGCATTGCCTGGCCTACGCCAGCTGATGCCACCACACCACCCCACTTGCACCCACAGCCCTCAGTGTCTAAGTGCAGTTTAAAATTGGAAGTGGGCACCGGCACTCGGGAGGAGGCTGAGAAATCCCCCTGCCAAATGCCGTTGAATGTGCTCACTCCCAAGGCCCTAAGTGTGTGTTTGCGTGGAATGTCGTTGGTGGAAGTGTATAAGGTGCAAATAAAATTGGGGGGCAGGTTGCCACAGGAATGTGGAAATAGGGTCCATACCCGCACTCCCTGACTTGTCCACCCCCCAAGGTCCTATGTGTACGTTTGTGTGATGATGTGAGGGAGCAGGAGGAGAGAAATATGCGGGGATGGGGAGGAATGGTTGGTTGAGCTTAGCCCTCCAGGGTGCCAGCTCTTTTATTAATCTTACTGCAGACAATATTTTTGTTGGCTAAAGGTTTATAAACTGGTGAAGGAAAGAAAAACATCAGATGTAGTTTTATAATTTGTATAAAAGGTTTAACTGCAGCGTGACACATTTTAAAGATTAGTCATCCAACGGCTCGCCAAGGCCAAAGACCTGGAGCGGTTCTAACAGATAAAATATCCATTTACGACCCAATATGCACTTAAGAGTTTATGTGTAGGGCTGCAGCTTTCAAATATTTTAGTATTCGAGTATTCTATCGAATCGCCCATCGATTAATCGAGTATTCTATCAGACGACGTTTCAGGTGAAACGAGACTGTGGTCTGCTGCTAAAATTATAAAAAACTAAAAAAACTAAATGATAAAGTTAAAGTCCCATCAGTTGTCGCACACACAAAAATGTGTTCTCCGCATTTGACCCATCCCCTGGGGGAACCATTTGGTGGTTTAACCCCCCAATCTAACCCCTTAATGCTGAGTGTCAAGCAGGGAGGCACTGGGTCCCATTTTTCGAAAGTCTTTGGTATGACCCGACCAGGAATCGAACCCTGATCTCCCAGTCTAGGGCAAACACTCTACCACTGGGCCACTGAGCTGGGATCAACAGGGATCAACAATATGTATTAAATTGATGTCTAGTTCTCGCTTTCCCAGCTGATATTTACAGTTAATATTCTATGGAACACAATTTGACTTATATTAAAATTTCAGGTTGAATATCACTCATCCTAGTGTAAACATATCTAAATATATTCACATAGGATCGGTAGAATTTTATTATTCCAGTAACACGTTCAGTAGTAATCGACTAGAATTTATTATATTATATTATCATATTATTATTAATTATTATAATATTTCATTTCTACTAGTAACAATGCAATGGCAGCATATCTATTTTCAGGGCCAGGCTTTGCTTGCCCACCTGCCAGGCTAAGCGTCATGCCCCGCCCTCTCCTCGACCCTACCGTGTCCGCTGACACGAACGGCGCAGCAAAACTGAGCCCTCCATCAGCTGATACTGATGAGAAACAGCAGCGGAACATGTGCAACCACTCCACCCCCGCTCTCACGGAGGAGAGCTGCGGGACGGAGCTCACGATACCCCCCGATCACCCCCACCCCCCATACACCCCCGACGGCCGATGCCGCCAGGCTGAACTCATTTTCTGGGGGAAACCCTGTATTTTATTATGTACGGGTTGGCAACATAATCCAGTCTACACTGTAATCAAATATAGAAGCGTTTGAGAATTACACGCTACAATGGCTTGCCGTAGACAACTGTGGTGTGTGGAGCAGACTCGCACTGCTAACGCTCAGTAGCAACAACAGCAGACTCCAGGTAGCTGCTGCAGCGGATCTGCTCCATATCACTGCAGCTGCAGAGATCCACAAATAAACAGGATGGTGAGGATTTTTCTTCCACTTCTGCAGTCTAGTCATTCACAACATCATGTTTTTTTTTAACTACACTTGACCTTGATTTGTGAGTGTGCTATGCGCCCGCTAGTTTCAGTAGCTTTGCGCTGCGAAATGAATTCTCGCGAGATTTAGAGCTCTCCAAACTCAGGAGAATCCATCTTGTACTGCTCCAGTTCAAACCGTCCGACCTCCGGCCTAAAATAGGTGGAATAACTGAAAACATGTTTTATATAGTATTTTCTTCAAAACAGCCACCCTTTGCTCTGATTACTGCTTTGCGCGCTCTTGGCATTCCCTCGATTAGCATCAAGAGGTAGTCACCTGAAATGGATTTCCAATAGCCTACTACCTCTCGAAGCTCTTCAGGAGAATGCCAAGAGTGTGCAAAGCAGTAATTAGAGCAAAGAGTGGCCATTTTGAAGAAAATAGAATATAAAACATGTTTTAAATTATTCCACCTTTTTGGTAAAGTACATAACTCCACATTTGTTCATTCATAGTTTTGATGCCTCCAGTGAGAATCTCCCAATGTAAATGGTCATGAAGATAAAGAAAACACATTGAATGAGAAGGCATGACCAAACTTTTTGCCTGTACTGTAACTGTGCAATTTAAAACGCCCTTCAGGGTTTCCCCCAGAAAACTTGAATGACTGGCAATTGCTTGCTCATTTCAAGAGGTCTTTCATATTTTATTACATGCTATTTGATACAAGGGTTTACAAAACACAAAAGAGTAATTTATTAGAGTACTCGATTAATCGATAAAAGATTCGATAGAGTACTCGATTACAAAAATATTCGATAGCTGCAGCCCTAGACACAACAACTTAAATGGACAGAGCCTGGGTTTGAACTGGCAACCCACTGATTACGGGCGAACTTCTAACCCCTGATCCACCGTCACCCCAAGTGGTCCAGACCAGGGTTGGGCGATTTTTATCATTTTTCCCACCGCCAATCGTCAGTCCAAAAAAAGACGATGGACGATTTATTCGTGCATGTGACGTCATGACGCACGGACTGATTTGCGAACACAGAAGAAGCCCAAAACAGATTTTTTGACACGCACAGCACGTGTTTGCTCGCTTTGCTGGTAGAGAAAGTATTCTTTTTTGTTTTTGTTTAATTTTGTATTTGTAGTTTGGTAGAGTGACGTATGGACGGCCCGTATTAAACACGTCAAAATGTTAAAAAGGAGCCTCGTCTTTGTTTCCCTGTGGTGCCCACTGTTGTGGTATTTTATTTAAGCTAAATGTTTCTTTCTGAACAAAGGCTACTGGGGTTCTTTTATAAGTGGGGGTGGAATGAATCGCTGCTGCGTTTGGTTTGGACACACTCTGAGGAGGCAGCTCGCTGCCAGAGGCCACATGATCCATTCATCCCAGTCACTTGAATTTTTTAAATTATGAATAATCATTTGTTAAATTTCCATTCATTTTAAATAATATTTTGTCCAACCAAGCTGATCAGAATGTCCCAGTAACATGAACAATGCAATGAATTGGTTTCACTTAAAGTAGGAACATTTCACCTGCTGCGGCTCGAACGCACATTCCTCCTGTGCCGCGTGAACCTGAACTGGTCACCCGCAGCTTGTGTGTAATCAAATGTCTTTAGGGAGCTTGCTGAAGAGGTTATGAGCTTCTAGACTCTTGCCTCAGACAGACTCGTGGCTGTTTAAATAATGTTCTGGATGGATCCGTGCTCTGCTGACACACTCGATGCAGGTGCTGAATAACGACGAGCGCTACTTTAGTCAAAGTTTTAAATCAGGAAACATTTCTCCAAATGAAATAACCAGAAGTCTTCCAGACTCTGAAAGATACAAGGGTTTCCACTTTCCACTCAACGCCGCGCTGTAGTGCACGATGTCGAGTGCGTCACAGACGCTCTCCAAACCCCTCCTCAGCGCACCGCTTGCGCGTGCACTGTCAGCAACCAGAGGCGGAGGAGGTGAGAAAAGGCTCAGATGTGCTGATGGAGATCTTATCTTGACTGTTAACTCTGCGATGTTCTCTGTGCGTAACGTGTAAAATATTCATCAATAACAAACAAATAAACAAATCGCCTCCTGTAAAAAACAACCGTAATGGCTCAGCCCATCGCCGATGGTCGATTCATACGTCCCATCGCCCAGCCTTAGACCAGACCATCACACTGCCTCTACCATGTGTGACTGATATGTTGTTAGTTTTATACTAGTAGTAACGGGGGACACACCTTCCAGAAATTTCCACTTTGTTATGTCAGACCACAGAATACTTTCTCAAAAAGATAAAATAATAAATAAATAAAATGTGCACCTTTGTTTTCTTCTTTATTACTTTTACATCAGAGAAGGTCGGTTAAGAACGCTTAGTTCCAGTAATAGAAGGAATCACCATTTGAAAACTGCTTTTTGTATTTACTCAAGTCGTCTTTGCCTCATTAAAATGTGTTTGCTGATTAAACTTTAAGTGTGACACAAAATAAAAACTGGAAGCAACTGTGAGGGGAAAGAAAAACTTCATAGCGTTGCTTTATTACCACTTGCTTTTTTAATGGCTGATGTTAGAATATCCAACGGTGACTCAAACTTTGAACGTAAAAATACAAAAAGGTGCTAAAAGCCTAATTCAAGAAAAAAACTTGTCCCAAAAAGATTTTAAATTAAACTAGTGTATAACAACCCCCCCCCCCCCCCACACACACACACACACACACACACACACACACACACACAATTCTGTCAGTATTTCCTTGTCCTAAACTGAGAAGCAGGTGCGCATTTCTATCATAGCCAGCCTGTCTTTCAGAGGGACAGTTGCTCTTTTCTTCACAAAAAGAAATGAATAATGCCCACGAGCAGAGCTGCACAGCCTCTCTTCATCTCCTGAACCCATTTAAACGTGCCTCTCAGTCTGCTCCCAGTGGAGAACGGGATGAAATGAGTGTGAGCAAAGAGAAGAAGAAGATGGACGTGAAAAAGGGGTAGAAAAGCAAAAGACAGTGTTGCATATGTAAAAACCTCCCAGGAGAGAATATGTGAGCTGACTCAAAGCAGCTGGAGGTGACCTCGCTCCCGGCAAAACTAACATGGTGAGGCAGGAGGAAAGAGCAGCTAAAAGGAAATGTTAAGGCTAGCATGAGACTCGACAGGAATCCCAAAAACATTTTAACCATCTTGATCTTAAGATCACAAATCTTTAAGGTGAGACAGCAGGATGAGACAGAAATGGTCAGCATATAGAGTCGTTATTGCACCGACTGTTACAGAGAGACAGCTATTGAGCGGACATTCTAACGATGTGTCTCATCGTTCCTTGTAGAATCCATATTGCAGGTCGGAAAATCGATGTCTTGTTTACGTTCTTATTGCAGACTCCAACTTGTCTGAAAATGCTGCTCTGTCAATTCTGGGCTGCAGTTTTGAAAGAGAGGCACCATGAACAAATTACACTTGGATCACTATGTCACGCCTACATCACTCTTTGTTTAGTGCGTATTGTATTTAATCCACTGCTCATGCAGCTGCTGACCAATCACTTGCTGCTTCATCAAGATCCTTTTTGAAAACCATGACGTCTGTATGGTAGGTAGCGTATCCTGGCTCACCCGCAAGTCAAAAACATTCAAACACACCTAAAAATAAAAGGTTAGCACGGGTCTTTGTGTTTAATCTATACACCGTATGAATGATGTTCCACTGACACAAAAAATACGTGGCTAACAGGTAATCCATGCAGTGGTTAAACAGTTAGCTGCTCCACAACTATCACTAGATTCAAAAGTAAACGTCCCATTTTGTACCATCACCAAAGAGAAGTCAGCTTTCTCATAACATGTTTAGAAACGTCACTGTTCTGTTTTACTGGTACCAGTTGGTGTATATTATACTGTTTGGAACCCCGAGCTTTCACGGAATGAGCAATACAGCTCAAGGTCTGGTTCAAAACGGTCACTGTGTTTTATCTTATCTACGTGGGGAACGTGCAATCATCTGATCCAACAAGCTGCTCAAAACAGACTACGGAACACTGGTTCCTCACTTTTGGACTCATTTACCTGTGTTGCTCATCGCAGAGGCTATAAAGGCTTTCCAAATATATACACTAGAAAAGTCTGACTGAATTTAAATTTAAAAGCAGTCTCCATGCTTTTCAAAGGTAATAGCATTTAAAATAATTTGACTTCATCTGAACTTTCAGGCTTCTCTGAACAGGAGATTAGAGGCATAGTTAGAGGCTGGAAGACTGGGGGTGTTTCTCAATGTCAAGGCGCCTTGCTTACGAGGACACGGTCCTTCCTTGGTCAAAGAAAACAGTTAAATGGAACAGACTTGCATCACTTCCACGGCGGTCACGTAACATCACGTGACACGGGAGACAGCGTTATATTTTATACGTATTAGTTTCAATATACATATAACATACCTTTTACTTTTTAAATTATGTATATGTTTATTAAATTAAAAATATAAGTGAGTTACTACCCGCTAGCCACCAAAGCTGCAACTACTAAGCAACTAACCAACAATAGATAACTTCTTTGGATCTTAAAAAAAACATTTAAAATTAGTTGACTTACTTTTAAATTTGAAAATTGTCCCAGAAGTAGCTGCCGGCTTCTGATCCGCCATCCTTTAGAAAATACTGCAGTGTATTGTGGGTAATTTTTGGCCAAGGCTAGGCTACAAGACACCTCCCATGCATCCTTGCTCAGCTTGCTAAACGGCTAACAAATGGAGAATACACCCCTCGGAAGAACATGAACATTGGAACACGTCTTGGCGGCTCCTGATGACGTATCTCCTGGGCAACCGGGGCGGGGCCAAGACATCAAGGCAAGGTTCCTTGGCATTGAGAAACACCCTGGGTTAGGGTTGGAGCTGGGTTGGGTTGGGTTGGGTTGGGTTAGGATAGCATCACAAAGACGTAAATCGCTTAATGTAGAAAGCTGCAGAATATCAAACAGCAGCAACATGCAAAGGTTAAATTGAGCCCAAGCCGCCAAAGAGGCAAACCAGAGGCGGTTTACTCTACATTTCAGATAACCCTGACTTTAATCCCTGGTGGAATATCAATCAACTCAGTCTTAAACTGCACAAATCTGCTTTTAAACTCGTAGAGACTGTGATGTAAGTAAAAAAATACCGAATCAGCTCCACAGCTGATTGTTGTAGTTGTTATTGTTAAACCACTGCATGGTGGCGCAGTGGTTAGCACTGTTGCCTCGCAGCACGAAGGACGCAGGTTCGAAACTCGACTGCAGCCTTTCTGCGTGGAGTTGCGTGTTCTCCCCATGCATGCGTGGGTTTCCTCCGGGTACTCCGGTTTCCCCCACAGATCACAACATGCCCTAAAGGTTATAAATTGTAAGTCGCTTTGGATAAAAGCGTCTGCCAAATAAATAAACATAAACATAAATCTTCCAGAGAGCAGAGCAGACTTCTGTTACCAGTGGTGGTGTGTGAGGTTCATCTGTGGGATGACAAACACTAAAGAAGTAACACAATGACAATAACAAGAACACACTAACCAGTGCACAGCTGAAAAATACACAATAACAAGAAAGGGCAAACTTTCTTAATAAAAGACTTGGCTCCTGGAAACAAATGAGGGAATCAGACACAAAAACCCAATTGAATAGGTTACACATTTTAAAAAAGCCCAAAATAAACATTGAAATTCATCAGATTTTCCATGAAAACAACACTTTACTAAAACATTTTAAGTTTCATCACCAAAATTTAGGAGGTAATATGCTACTTCACAGAATTCAGATCACAACAATAAGCCAAAATTTTATCTGCTGGGCAAATTACTCCATTTAAAAGGGAAACTATGCTGTTTTGGCTTGCTTTTAGCACCCCCTAGAGTCAGATATTAGTTCACTGTCGTAAAACTGAAAGTGAAACTTATCTCCGTGTTGTGTGTTCATCTTTTTAACACCCAATCTCACTGCAGAAATGTCTCCTCGGCCTTCATAAGTTTCAACAGGAGCATTTCAACAGGATTTGCTGGAAGCAGACTCCAGCGCCAGCACTTCAATTCCTCATTACTAAGACTAAAGTGGGACCCAACAGTAGGCAGCACGCCATGTCTGAAGTTGCAAGTGCGGTCAGTGGGGTCTGACTTTTCATTAACTCTGTAAAGGGTCATTTTAGCACATACTGGCTCAAGAAAATGATTTAAAATATGAAAAAGTTACACAGTATGCTTTTAAAAGTTTGAACTCAAAAGCTGATCAACCTTAACTGAAACAAATGTAAACCAACACACAGTTTCATTGAGAGGCAAGCTGGGAAGGACCGACCCTTAAAAGTTCTCAGAGGCTTCAATCGCATCATATTGATCTTTTTCTATCTGGTGAATCAGCAACAGCTAGTGTAAGATGTGCAGTTTGCTTGATAATGCCTTCAACCTGTGAGCAGGCCAGCCAATTTCACCTTCCACAATACCGTCCTATTCAAACTTCATTTATATACATACGACAACCAATTGGAAGGTGTTGAAGTATGACTGTCTCCCAATATGAAGCGCAAATTATTACAATGTGCCCCTCAGTAAATAAAATCAGCACTCAGACTAAAATCTG
This sequence comes from Nothobranchius furzeri, assembly GCF_043380555.1. Classification (NCBI taxonomy): domain Eukaryota; kingdom Metazoa; phylum Chordata; class Actinopteri; order Cyprinodontiformes; family Nothobranchiidae; genus Nothobranchius; species Nothobranchius furzeri. The sequence continues at coordinate 42,373,560 of NC_091741.1, read as the reverse complement.
ATGTTCATGAGCTGAAAACTTGTACTATTCCACTTTGTACATATTAGTGGAAAAGTAATGAAAAAGAAAGTTTTTGATTAGAATTTGCAAACAAAAATCAACACATTGTTTAAACAAAAGATGCATCACTGAGATCTTGCAAAGTGTCACTCAAGGCAAATTCATGCGCATGTCCAGTATGATACAACAGGAACCCTTCACTGTCTAGAGCCAAAAATAGAGCACAAAAAGAGCATATTTACTGACAGCTTCAGTGTCAAAACATCAGCTAGCAGGACGCATGCTCGCTGTTAAAAGCTTTGTCTGTTATTCATTAAAATTCACACACTCACAGCAATAGCAGATGTGCACATTGTTCAAATGCCAAAAACATCAATCAGTGATCAAGACACAAAAGCCTTCTTTCCTTCAATCTTTGCTCAAGTGAACGTTTGTTCTTAAAGTGACAGTGTGTACTTTTCCTAGTGATAGGGGGCAGTATATACCTAAATCACTGCAAGCAAGTAGTATTATTGTGTTTACGACCTTACCAACGGATGCCCATTAGGGTCAAAAAGCCCTGGGGAGTGCAAACTTCAGCAAAATAACAAGCACATTAGATTTCCTTTCATCACTTACAACTAGCAAAGAGGTTCATGTGTAAGACAACAATGTTTATGAATGGTGAAAGTTTTGTAACCATTTGTTACAAATCAGTTAATGTGTTTTGATCTCATGGGCTCCCGTAGAAGGTAACATGGCATCTAATATGGTGTCGCCCAGGGACTTAGACCCCTCCCATGTAATTTAGACCTGATTTCTTTGGTTATATGTGACAAAGCTGCCAATATTTTTCAACTGGGCATCATTTAATTCTTTTTAACAACATTTCGATGGATATTTCTAGAGGTTAACAATAAAAACTACACATTGTCTCTTTAAATATCATAGCTAAATAAACCTATAGGAAGGATTTGTGTGTTTGTCTTATGACTACTTGGGCTTAAGCTGAACTGATATTAAAGTCCCATTAGTCATCACACTCTGGTGAAATTATTATCCGAATTTGACCCATCTTCTGCGGGAACGGTGAGCTGCAGACACGGCTGCACTTGGAAACTATTTGGTGGTTTAACTCCCCAATCCAACCCCTTAAAAGATGGCATTAGATCCCATTTTTAAAGTACTTGGTGTGACCGGACCATGGATTTGAACCCCCAATCTCCCAGTCTCAGGATGGACACTCATACAACTGGGCCTCTGAGCTGGTAATCTGACAGCTAAAGGGGCAGAACATCGAGCAGAAAGAGCAAAGATCTACAATTCAAAACTGAAACATGAGCAGAGATGGCCTGCAGTCTGAAGTGGTACTCTATCATCTGAGCTACAAGTCTTTGAGTGAATTTTCTTGAATGTAAAAGTATTTAAACAAAGAATCGACTTGGGTAAGAAAAAAATACATGTTTTAAGTACCTTTCTTGGGCTTTTTTATTAACGGTTACTGATTGCAAAGGGGCAACCAAAGGTATTCGTTGACCTTGTTGGTATTTGAGTGCACTTTCAAATAAAGCACATTCATGGATTTTAATTTTACATGAATGCACTCTCTTGAAAGGGCACAACCTTTTAAGACAGTACATTTATTTTTTCAGGTAGTATGAGAGCCCAACCTTTTAATGATTTATTTAAAAAACATTTAAGCAAAAGTCCGTGTAAATAGCTCTGAAACAACCTTGAAATGAGTGAATAATGATCTGCTGACTCATGTTTCACCTCAATCACCAGTATTTACAGGAGATCACAACATTCTGAAACATGGCTGGAATAATCAAAATATAAAATATAGAAAATGTTCTAGTAGAAGCTATTTTTGTCCCTGGTTTTATTGTTACTGTGCTGCAACCAGAGGTACAAGACTGATCTCCACAAGGCACAAACTACGAGAATACCAACACCGGAAGGTACAAGAACAGAACCTTTGAGGTTACCATCCCAGAGACGAGCCTTTGTACCGATAGTGGTATGGCTAACAGCAGCAGCTTAAAAGAGGAGTTGAACAAATCAAAACGTCCTGCACAAAATAAAGAATCTAAGGTTAGCAAAGACTGCTTCATTATAGCTAAAAGCAATGATATATATTATAAAGGTGACTAATCAGTGGGTTGCCGGTTTGAATCCATTCATGTCAGTTGTTGCGGGCTGGACATTTAATCCCCCTTACCTGCTGGTGGTAGTAAGAGGGACCCATGTGTGTGGCAGCCTCATCTGTCAGCGCGCGTCAGGGCAGCTGTGGCTACAGTGTAGCTCATCACCTGCCTGAATGTGTAGCTTGTTTACAAAACACAGTGGTGCATCATGGAGCCTTTGGTCATACATTAGTGGTCAGCCTGTGGCAGTAATGTGATGCAATCATGTGTTTTTTACAAAAGATAAAGCAATGGCGGTTTAAAGAGCGCGTAGGAGCAGTCTCTGCACTGCCGACACCCTTTTAGCTGAAACCTAACTTGCTTTTTCTCCCGATTGAAGATCCGCTCCAAAAGGTGTCTGTCCTTCACAGTCTTGTGATCGGTGCTTCAGCTCTAACAGGAAGAAGCTCCCGGATCGCTGCATCGCTCCAGTTGTACACAACGGGCTCCCGTCCAGAAAGATTTGTATTTTAAATATTGTTACCAGCCGAGATTCAGCATTCCACTTGTGATCATGACATTTCCCTCTGTTGCGTGAAGGGGATGGGTCAAATGCGGAGAACAGATTTCGCACACACATCAGTGTGTGTGACAATTAATGGGACTTGAACTTAACTTTAAATGAATAAACTTGATTAACCAGCCAGCTGTAGCTGAAACACAAGCAATTTTAAGATGGAGATAGAGATTTTTACATCACAATTTTCTTTTTTCTACAATGTAAAGACAATACAGCATCCAAGTTACTCAAATAAGTGGAAGTGGATCAGCCATCTGAAGATATGTTACCCATAAAAAATGTAATTTGTTAGCATTGCAAAGATGTTCCAGTTTTTTGGGTGAATAATTCATTATAGAGATACACAGCATCATAATTTCTGCCTCTGAAATCCCATGTGACAATATTTATACAAGACGTTTTAGAGCAAATGCTGCTAAGTGCTCATTTGCTTTAGGCTAATAACAGGAAGTTTAAACTAAAGGAAATTCCACATGAAGCTGGAAAGTTGGAGAGGTTTTCTCTGATATGAGTGCGACAGTCCATAGCAGGGAAAATGTGACTTACTGACCAAACATGGCCGCTTTAGGGTCAATGCTGATGTGATCTGAAATACCACATTAAGTGTTAAACTGACAACCATGACACTAATGCTCAATATTGTGGCTCTCTAGATTGAAGCCAACTAGCAACACAACAAATATTACTCGTTTTTTTAATGAAATATTACTTCCTCCATCATTATTATAGAACTCACCACCTTTGACTGCAGTCTGTGGAACATTTCAAGATGCCCAACAGATGGTTGATATTGACTACAGAAACAACAACTACCAAACCTTTGTCAAGCATGATTGGACAGGATGTGGTAAGTGACGCCAAGGCTCGAGGGATGCAGGCACGCACACATACACTGGAGGACAGCAGCTTTTTAATATGTGTATACATCTGTATATGTGTCACACTTTGAGTTACACATGCTGGTACAACTTTCCACCCTCGATGGGACCACAACACGATGACAGATGGGTTTGACTGTAGGAATCATTGCCACACTGCTGACGACCGTGTGTGCGTCCAATTCCCCTTTCTGGGGACCACCTCATCCTGTCTTTTGTAACGTCGACAGACAAGTGACCGGCCTGAAGCCATCGTCATTCACAATCAGTGCATTACCTGGACATCCATCCATCCATCCATCCATCCATCCATCTTCTACGAATTATCCAAGGCCAGGTAACGGAAGTCCAGGAGAAGAAGGAATCTCTCACTGTTGTCCTGGTAATTTCATGGCATTCCAAGGCCAGATGAAATACATAATTCCTCCAGCAAGTTCTGGGTTAGCGCCACTGTCTCCTTCTAGTGGAAAGCAACCATGACGAATTCTTATCAAAAGTAGGGATGCACCGATCAGGTTTTTTGCTGCCGATCACCGATACCGATATCATAGAATGCTGATCACCGATACCGATCACCGATACCGATCACGTTTATTGGCCAGAAATTTTCTACAACATTATAATGAGTGCTACAAACTACATAATCTGGGAATAAAGGAAATGTAACCTAATCTAAAATGGTCTGTATGACCCCCAAATTCCACTACCTCCGCTCCGCTCCGGTCCGCCCCCGCCTTCCGCAGCCACTCGCTTCCGAACTCAATTTTTACTGGTACCCGCTCTACAACGGCTCCGCTCCGGTGCGGAGACCTGAGGGGGACAAACAAGCATGCGCGGGATTTTAGAGATCTTGCGATACAGTCCGAGCAGTAAACGCGGAAGTTAGATCCAAACACCCGTTGTGTGGGAGAAACATCGGCATGAGCTGTTTAATCTGCCCATCATTTGTGTTGACAGATCAGCAGTGTTTGGATCAACAAAGTGTGACTACTTTGATAGTAGAAACTGTATTTATGGCTTATTTTTGTGCATTTAAACTTCAGCCGCCATTGATAGTTGTTAAAAGTTGTTAAACCTGTGCATATGAAACAAAAAATGCCTTTTGTTTATCGATTTATTGTGAAAAACGGAAATTGTGCTCGCTCCTTTTCCTGTTGGGCCGTTGTGATTTCTGTCCATTTACTGCGGAGGTGCTCCGGCGTCCGGCGAAAATAGGATCGATTCTATTTTTGCCGGATGCCGGAACAGAGGGCGGCGCACGGCGCCGCACTGCCGGAGCACGGCCGCAGTAGTGGAATTGCTCTGATTGACTACAACGGGACCGATTTTGCTCCGGCGTTCGTGTCGGAGCGGAGCGCAGCGGAGCGGAGGTAGTGGAATTTGGGGGTTAGGGTTGTCACGGTGTGAAAATTTAACCTCACGGTTATTGTGACCAAAATTACCACGGTTTTCGGTATTATCGCGTTTTTTTTTTAAACATGCTACATTTTCACGCAATTAAATAAACCCTGTATATCAGGAAAATATTGTCCTCAGTTTGTGTCTAAATTTTGCCTAAAATGTGTTATTTTGTAATTAAGTTATTTATTTGTTTACATTTTCCCCTTCAGTCTTTAAAATACCAATATTTGCCCATAACTTCTTATTTTATGTCTGTTTGATGTCATCATTTTAAAAATATTAGATCAGATGATACTCAGTACTCAAGTAGCCTTCTAATCAGATACTTTTTTACCCTTACTTGAGTAATCCGTATATCAGGAAAATATCGTCCTCGGTTTGTGTCCTTCCAGTGAGCTTTGCAGATGTGGGAAAATGTCATCAGGCAGTAATCGTTGTTAAATTCATAATTATTCTCGGAGAGAGACCAACTCTTATCTGCCCCTGGGAGCCCCGTAATGCATAGCGTCATTTCAACATGGCGGTGTCCGCGACACGGTTTATATGCAGGTAGCGGCGCTGCGGCTGCTTTATATAGCGACTCGTTGCATTCTCCCTCAACCCAAATCCTCGGATCACGCATTTTAGCTAAAACGCTAACGGTAACTTGCCTTGCGTTGACTGTAGAGTTGTGGGTGATGGTCACGCAGATGTGACATGAGATTTGAAGTGTTGCTGCCTTTCACAGACACTTTTTCTGCTCGTGCTGCAAACAGGATAGCCGTCCGTCTTCCATAAACTCCCTCGGCATTCTTCACATATCTAAAAGATGCCTGTACTTCCGACTTTGTCTTCTTTGAGGGATAATAAATGTCCTCCTGAGCGCTGCCGTCTCCTCCTTTGACCATTATTTCAGCTTTAGCTTCAAGAAAGTTTTGTTGTAAACAAAGCGCGCATGTGCCGCCGGCAACTTCAGCCGATGATACGGTGGCTGGTAAGGGTCACCGCGCCTACACCGCAGCCACGGTAAACCCACCAAGATAATATAGTTTTTTTAAAAACAAGACGGTTATTATTATTGTCAACTTTTTTTCTTTTTTTTTTTACCGGGGTTTAGCGCTACACTGGTTACCGTGACAACCCTACCTGATCGGTTTGCTCTGATCTATTTTGAAAATTCCGATCAAAACCGATAGGGGCGCTATCGGCCGATTACGATCAAATGCCGATCCATCGGTGCATCCCTAATCAAAAGCCCAAACCACCTCCAGCAGGTCAACTTCAAGTTCATCCCAGGTGGCCCTCTCCTGCCTCATTTGGTGTGGAGTGTGGTGCCTTGGTCTGCCTGAGTGTTCGCGGCTCCCAGGTCAGGGGGTTTAAGATTTTTGGCGTCTGCCTGATTGATCCCAGTGACTGCCTGGTGGGATCTGAGTCCCTGGGCTCTGTTGGGTCCCCGGCGGGGCTGGTCGCCCCTGGGTCCCGGGCTCGGCCGGCTGGGGGGTGGGAGGCTGCGGGCGGGCCCGTGGGCTTGCAGCCGATATATCCCGGGACTTTGCCGGATGCTGGTTGTGGCCCCTTGGGGCAATCCTCTGTGTTTCTAGAGAGGGGACTGGGGCTTTTCTGGTTACAGTCTCCCTGGGGTCCCTGCGCTCTGGAGCAGCTCCTGGATCTCTGAGACTTGGAGCTCCCTCCATCTCCTACACATCTTTGGAGGCAGATCTGTGGCCCCTCACACTCTCTATTGGACGCTCCTATAGAGAAACCTTACATATACAAGCGTGGGTATGCACACAGGTGCTCACATGGTGCTCTCATAAGTATGGACATGGGGGGTGGTTATTGCAAGTCAGCATGAGAATGGGACAGAGCTTTGGCTTTGCATGCATGTTTTTAATTTTCAATTATATTTGTAACATTTCAAATTAATTTTTATTGCAAACAAAAATAATTTTTAAAGTGATATGATCTATTAAGGAGTTTTTTTATTGTATTGTTAGTAAAGAGATTTTTAGACTGTAGTCTAAAATATGACTTCATCCTACATGAGTAGCTCTGCCACAGGTCTAGTGCATCACAGATGGAACTGAAACTGCCACTGCTCCTCCTCCCAGAAACGTCTCCTTATTCATGTCTCAACAAATATTGAAGTAAACTCTTCCGAGTGGAAAAGAGATGAACACAGAAGGTGCAACACATCAAAATGTTTTATTGCCTCTCAAACATTTATTCGCATCCATGTCTGCCGTCGTACTGCTTCTGGTTCTCTCTGCTGTTTACTGCTTCAGTCAAATCAATCTTTGCACCTTTGTCACTCAGAATTTAGAGTCAAGCCAAGACATGTCCATCTAGGGCTGGGCGATATGGACCAAAACTTATATCTTAATATCTTTTTGCTGAATTCCGATATACGATATATATCTCAATATTTTTCCTCCTGTAAAATATTTACAAGTTAACTCACTTCAAGCTGTCTTGAGAAATTATATAAATAAACCAGTAGATTAAATGCATAAAAATGTATTGATTCTTGTCAAACTTTAACCTTAGTGCCTGTTCTCTCCCAGTCTGAGCTTTAGAAACACTGGTACAGCTGTCTGTTAACACACACACACAGTTGAGAGCTAGAAGTATATCAAATGTCCCACAGGGACCTTTTAAGTTTATATTTATAATTAATGTAAAATTATTAAAGTTTTATCTAGAGGTGGGTCATATCATTTATTTCTTGTCCAGAAAAAAAAATCTATCATGTTAAGCTATATTTATGATGACTTAATTGCATCTACTGAAGATCACATGGGTCATGCACTGTGGAGTTATTAGTTAATAGGGAAAGCATGGCTGGAATCTAACAGTATTGGCTCACATCAACGATTATACTTTAATGACTCAGAGTCTCTGGTTGCTCTTTTATGAGTATTATTTTCAGGCTACTGTTGCCGTGGCCCACCCCTTACAAACTCTTTTTCAACAGAATCTTTCGTAACGGAGTATTTACTAGCATAGCAAAACTGGAAAAAAACCAGAACAACATTTTTCACCCGTTGAGCTCGCCTTCAAAATAAAAGTTAACCCTATAGTTTACTATTCAAACCCTTACAATACGTTTGAGGTCATTTGGCCACTCCGGCTATCTGTAGATGTTTCCTCATTACACAGGGGAGGGAGGGGTTTGGCTCGTCTCTCCGGCTTCGCACAAGCAGGATGGAAAAAACAGAACTCCAATGGCGTTGAACGTCCCCAAATAATTAAAAACTAGGACGCCAAATGCAAAGTTTAGAGCAGCACATTTACCCAGAGGCTCTCAGATTGAGCAAACTTGTGAGAATACATGTAATAACCGCTTAGAGAAGGAGCAACATGTCGCTAGCATAGCGGCTAATCGCTAGCATAGCAGTTTGACCAGTTATATCGATATAAAGATATAAAGTCATCTTGTATCTTGCTTATAAATTCTATCGATATTTTAAAAATATCGATATATCACCCAGCCCTACGTCCATCCAACCATTTTCTGTACTCTCTTATCCAGGCAGGGTCGCGGGGGGCTTGTTCCCATCTCCAACAGTCTGAGCAAACAGGCGGGGTACACCCTGGACAGGTTGCCAGTCGATCGCAGGGCAACACAGTGACACATAGGACGAACAACCGCACGTGCGCGCGCGCGCACACACACACACACACACACACACACCTAAGGACAATTTTAGAGAAACCAATCAGCCTGGCAGTCATGTTTTTGGACTGTGGGAGGAAGCCTGAGAACCCTGAGAGAACCCACACATGTGCACAGATAGAACATGCAACCTCCTACAGAAAGACCCCAGGTTGGCACCTTCTTGCTGCAAGGCAACAGCACTAACCACTGCACCACTGTACAGCCCAGCCAAGAAACAAACAAATCAGTCAATTCTAAGAATATTTTTATTTTTTGGGGGGTGTTATAACATCAGCAAAATTTTCTATCCAAGCAACACGATTAACAACATGAATTATAGGCAGAAGCAATGCTTATTTTAGCCTACCCTATTTCCACCTAAATTACATAGCCTATGTACATTTATTTTCCCCCAGTAAAAAAAACAAATAAGTTATAAAACATTTTCATTATTTACACATACTTTCATAATCATTAAATATTTGATACCTAATGTATGCTTTAAAGTTGATAAAGTACATTTCTTCAAGTCATAATTTAACTCATTCCATTAACTTCACACCAAAAACAGAAACACACCTTGATTTCACATTAGTTCTTGCTTTAGCACATTCAAAAATCAACACACCTCCAAGACTATAATGGCTATGTCTCAATTTGAAAAAATGAACTTTTAAACGAGTTGGGATATCGTTATTAGCTACTCTATAGAGAATCTCAAAAGTTTTAACGTGTACAATACTTCTTGATTTTAGAGTTTCACTTTGTTTAAATAAATTGTTAGTTGGAGTGAGGTATCTTAATTTATTAACAATTTTAATAGCCTTTTTTTGTGATGCACCGATATGAAATTTTTGGGCCGATACCGATATACGACATAAAGATCACTGTTATGAGCGATAGTCGATATTTACCGACACGATATACTGACATTAATGCTTCTAAAGTCAGTAGATTTTGTATAGACTGAAAATTATTAAAGCTGAATTTACGTTATTATCTACACACACACAACACACACATTTATGCTTCTGAAATGATTACACTAACTGTTCACATGATTAAACAATTACATCTCACCCCCTCACCCTCTGAAACAGGCAAACAAATGGAGACCAGATGGAAAAAATATCGGTTGTTAATATCGGCTCAGTTTTATTTATCAGACCGATACTGACATATTAAAAAATGACGAACATCGGCCGATACCGATATTGATGCCGATGTATTGTCCATCCCTACATTTTTTGCAATTTAAATAGAAACTCAATACAAGTTTTTCCCGCATTTTCCCAAATCTCTCCACAGTAAGACAAATAAGACAGAACTAAAGAGCAATAGATCAAAAACAAAGCTTTTTTGTTGAGTGCATCCCTTGATTTACAGAGTACAGCAACAGATTAAGACACTTGGCATTTGATATATTCAATATGTGGTTTCCAAATAAGTTTACTATCAATAATCACTCCTAAAAAATTTTGTTTCGTGTACTCATTCAATTTGAACTCCAATTAAAGTTTAGTGTTATCATCATCTCTGTTCCCTGAAAAAATAATAAATTTAGTTTTTTTTTTCATTTAATGATAAATTATAGTCAAACCACTTTTTAATTGTGACCAATTCATTTTCCATCTCTTGCAGTAATTTACTCATATCTTTTCCAGTACAAATAAAATTTGTATCGTCAGAAAACATAATTAATTTCAACCGAGTTGATACAGAAAACATATCGTTCAGGTAGTGTGTGAATAATTCGGGTCCTAGGAAGATGAACGATCACATTTTGATCGCACTCAATGAACAGTTTGATTCTGATGGTTTAAAACTCGAAAAAAAAAACACTGCACATATATACGTGTGTAGCAGGTGAATTGTTTACCCACTGATTGCAACACACCCATATAGGGCTGCTCAATTAATCGAATTTTAATCACGATTACGATCTGAGTTTTGAACGATTATAAAAACAAAACAAGCCGATTATTTGCTCCTCCCGCTTGCGCTGCCCTGAGTTGCAAATGAAGCGCTCCTCCACAGTGTTGCCAACTTAGCGACTTTGACGCTATTTCTAGCAGCTTTTCAGACCCCCTTCTTGACTTTTTAATCTTAAAAGTACCTAGCGAACATCTCAGAAACATCTCTGGTAACCCTTAGCTACTTTCTGGATAACTGTCGTCGACATTTCCTGCAGGTTAGCTAAACACTCCGCCTGTGCTCCGGACCGTTCTTCACAACATTAGGAAAGAGAATGATGCAGTGATGTGTCGGTCGCTAAAGACAGCTCTCGGAGCCGGCTCCTTGTTGGATTAACCAGAGTGAGTGACACACACCGCACCTGCGGACTCCTGAGCCGCTAAAAACAGCTAAATGTGCGCGTGCAGCATGCTAAACACACGTGCAGCTTGCCCCGATTGCTGTGAGACCGGGTTGGGGGGTGGGGGGTGGGGGGTGCAGCTGTGGTTGGCACAATTATTACATTAACTGATGGACTTGTAAATAAATAGTTTATAAATAAGGTAGAAATAAGTTCCTCACGCTGATAAATAATAACTAACCTCTCTGAGGACACAGTGCTAGTGCACGCTCCTACAGCACCTTGACACGACTCAATACGTATTATGCAACATTTTGTGAACATCAATTTATTTACATTTATTTGTTATAAATGCCACTGTATAATTCTTGCTGTCAGTATTTGCAAGATATTGGTATTTGGGTCTGTACTGGTTAGACTTAAATGAGTTAAACCAAGGTCTATAGCCCTTGGGTCATAAACTATGAGCTATAAGTATATTGGTCTTTTTATCCTGGGAATCAGGAGTTCTTTTAGTGACTATCTTGTTTCTTATTTTTGTCCTGATTGTGTCCTGAGCAGTTTTATGACTGTATAAAAACAAATAAAATCAACATAAATTGAAAAATCGTTCTAAATAATCGTGATCTCAATTTCAGTCACCATAATCGTGATTATTATTTTTGCCATAATCGAGCAGCCCTACACCCATATGATCTGATTGAAGAACATCTCAATGATTGAGCTTAAAAAGATGTGATTTATTTATATATTTACAAGAATCAGGACATATTCAAAGCCATCACAGTTCATTATTTGGAAACAATGGCCACATAGGCCAGTTTCCTGGTGATTTCTCCTCCCTGAGATATTTCTCTGAGACTTGAAGTGCCGAGCTGACAGACTGACCAAGAAAGCTGTCACTTGAGTCACACAGCTGACTCGAAACAGGCTTTTAAAAACCAGAGAGGTGCTGCCATGCTTGCTGCCATTTCTGGCTCACCGAGGCTCAGGCATCTGTAATGACTTTCTCCCAAACACCAGCACACACTAAGTGGGTACCCAGCAAGCACACTGATTGCCTTCAGCTGACCTGGGAACGTCTGCTCTTACCTGCACCAAACACCACTTAGCCAAGCTCAAATCGCTTCTCGGTGCGGCTACAGTAAGAGCTTCGCGATGTAGTGGCAGTGAAAGATGCAGTGACAGGCTCCATAGACGGCTGCATTAATCCGTGACTGGAGCCGAAATAGAAAACTGAACTGGGGCGTTTAAGAGTGTGACTAAAGGAGATGGAGGAATAGAGGCATTCAGCATGCCGTGAAAGCTAATTTATCTTGACGTTTTAGTAGTAGCGTTTATGAATTACTGACGTAAAACTTTTTGGTCCCATGCAGATCACCCAACATCAGAACTGGGTGGAGAGAGATTTGTTATGCTTACAAAATACTTGTGTTTTGTGTTTTTGCATACATCAGTGGCTTAGTGTACCATCCTGTGTTTATTTCTTAACCTTATTTAACCAGATGAGTCGATTGAGAACTCATTTACCTGTTAAATTCAGAATAGATTTTAAGATCCTTCTTCTCACATACAAAGCTCTTAATAATCAAGCTCCATCATACATCAGTGATCTGATTGTTCCATATGTTCCTAACCGAGCACTTCGCTCTCAGACTGCAGGTTTACTGGTGGTTCCCAGAATATCTAAAATTAGGATGGGAGGCAGATCTTTTAGTTATCAGGCTCCTCTCCTGTGGAACCAGCTCCCAGCTTTAGTCCGTGAGGCAGACACTTTGTCTACTTTTAAGACTAGGCTTTAAACATTTTTATTTGATAGGGCCTACGGTTAAAATCTGATGTTAGCCTAGATCTGGACAAGTGGGGGAGTAGAGGGAGGTGGAGTGTACAATCGGTAAAGACGGCTCTCCCTTGCCCTGCCTCCAACATGCCTCCATCTAAATTGGATAGATCATCCTGAGCTATCTCTGTAGTTATGCTGCTATAGGCTTAGACTGCTGGAGGACACACTGACCACTTTTCACACTCGACTACTTTCTTCTACAATTTGCTCTTTAACTGTATTATTTTCTGCAATTTCAGCTGTTAACTTTATTTTCTCTCTAAGTGTTTTTCTCCCCAGAAGAAGCTACAATGTTGTTCTGCTGAGCTGTGGTGGCCTCATGGAGGGGGCCATTGTCTAGCACACTGCTGCTAACCACTTAAACATTCTCTCTCTCCTGATAATAACTTTTTGCTTTCCTTGACGTTGGACGTGTTACTGCTAGTTTACCCGTTTAATTATAGATCCACTAGGATAAATACAATAAATCCCATGCTTTCGTTCTTTTTAAACACAGAAACAGTTTTTTTTACCTGTTTTGTACCTACAGTTTCGCCGACGGCTGCCGGCTTCTTCAGGCTGACGCTGATGGTGGCGCGTCACTTCCTTCTCCGTTTATCTGCGGGCAGCAGAGGACGTTGTCGCCCTCTACTGCCCGCTCTCCCCTCTCCGACGATGCAGTCCCATGCGTGGTCCAGCGTGTAAACTCTGTCGTCCCTGTTCATGGTCCCACATCCACGTCTCCTTATCCCGATTGCTTCCTTGATTGCTTCTCCGCAGATAAACGGAGAAGGAAGTGACGCGCCACCATCAGCGTCAGCCTGAAGAAGCCGGCAGCCGTCTGCGAAACTGTAGCTACAAAACAGGTAAACAAAACTGTTTCTGTGTTTAAAAAGAACGAAAGCATGGAATTAGAAAGACACAGCAAGAACACACCTAAGATGTTTAAATACAATAAAGTTTATCTCTCACCAAATAGAATATTTACTAAGAAATCACAATATAACTATAGACACATTACTTTGTGTGTGTGTGTGTGTGTGTGTGTGCGTGTGCGTGCGTGCGTGCGTGTGTGTGTGCGCGCTTCTCCGACACTAGCTCTCTGCTTTGGCCGATGGTTTCTCCTTCTGGTTTGTCTGCTCTCTGGGGCGAGCAGCAAACTCGTTACTTTATGGTTTTGGTCCATCAGAAGTAGAATTCTAAACATTAAAGTTTCCTTTGTGTCAGAGCCACATTAGAATCCATATTTTTCTCTGGATTAAGCTAACAGGCCTCCCTCAGCTGACGTCACTTGGTTTGGTAAAAAAAAAAAACTTTCTTACAAAAATGACTCTAAAAGCCTAAATAATTCATGTATGTGTAAAAAAAAACCTTTCAAAACGAGTTTCTATTATGTTTCTCTAAACATTGGTTCATGGGAGTCTCTAACCTGCAATATGCTCTTTAAGATCTGAAGTGACAGAACAATAAAAATGCCACAAGATGGGGAATAATGGGCTTAAATTTGGGTTTTAGAACAAAAAATGTAGAAAAACAGGAATATTTTATTCTGTTTTAAAGAAAAGAACAGTAAAAATTGTCCGTTTGTACAAGACACTTGGAGAGAAGAGCTGAAGACCACTGCAGCGAAGATCTTTATGCATTATTCATAAATAACACCTCTCTGGAACATCAGCCATGAATGTGAGCTGGACGGGAGAAAACCCAGATTTGAACAGTTTCATGTGTAGGTAATCGACCGCAGTGCTGTTAGGTAGAGCACAATGTTTTTCATAACGCTGTTTTCATTTTTCCATACTTTAATAAGAATAAGAATAAAATTGCAAAAATATAAAGAAGTTCCATAAGATATTGAAACATTTTGTTAGAATATTTTTTTAAAGTTCTACAGAACATTCAGTAAATGAATAAAACAAATAAAAAATCTGCGTCTAACTAAATGCATCTCCACCATGTTTGGTTCTGACCCGTGGTTCTCCAGGCCGATTGTTTCCAAGGGATCTCACGGCCCTATTGGGTGTATACAGCAATAAGATGGGACATGTATTTTGGTCCCATGCCATTGAGTGATTTATAAACTAGTAGGAGCACTTTGACATCTATTCTGTAGTTTACTGGTAACCAGTGTAGGGATCTAAGAACAGGAGTGATGTTGCTCGTTCCCCTTGTCTTGTTAAGCCTCTAGCAGCAGCATTCTAAACAGGCACCAGCTAACCATGACCGTACAGAGGAAAGGGTTTTGAAGATGAGCGAGTGAGGGTTTTATTTACACCTTTAAAAATCTTTTAATTCAAATACACCATAATCTCAATAAGCATTGGTTTTTTGTGCTTCCAGTGGTGTTAATTAGGGTTGTCACGGTAACCGATGTAGCGGTAAACCCCGGTAAAAAAGTTGACAATAATAATAACCTTCTTGTTTTTAAAAAACTATATTATCTATGTGGATTACCGTGGCTGCGGTGTAGGCGCGGTGACCCTTACCAGCCACTGTATCATCTGCTGAAGTTGCCGGCGGCACATGCGCGCTTTGTTGTTTACAACCAAAACTTTCTTGAAGCTAAAGCTGAAATAATGGCCAAAGGAGGAGAAGGCAGCGCGCAGGACATTTTTTTATCCCTCAAAGAAGACAAAGTGGGAAGTACGGGCATTTTTTGGATATTTGAAGAATGCCGAGGGACAGCTGATAGAAGACGGCTATCCTGTTTGCAGCACGTGCAGAAAAAGTGTCTGTGAAAGGCAGCAATGCTTCAAATCTCATGACACATCTGCGTGACCATCACCCACAACTCTACAGTCAGTGCAAGGCAAGCTAACGTTAGCGTTTTAGCTAAAATGCGTGATCTGAGGATTTGGGTTGAGGGAGAATGCAACGAGTGGCTATATAAAGTAGCCGCAGCGCCGCTACCTGCATATAAACCGTGTCGTGGACACCCCCATGTTGAAATGACGCTATGCATTACGGGGCTCCCAGGGGCAGATAAGAGTTGGTCTCTCTCCGAGAATCATTATGAATTTAACAATGATTACTGCCTGATGACATTTTCCCACATCTGCAAAGCTCACTGGAAGGACACAAACCGAGGACGATATTTTCCTGATATAGGGTTTATTACTCAAGTAAGGGTAAAAAAGTATCTGATTAGAAGGCTACTTGAGTACTGAGTATCATCTGATCTAATATTTTTTAAATGATGACACCAAACAGACAAAAAATAAGAAGTTATGGGCAAATATTGGTATTTTAAAGACTAAAGGGAAAAAATGTAAACTAATAAACAACATAATTCCAAAATAACACATTTTAGGCTAAATTTAGACACAAACTTAGGACAATATTTTCCTGATATACAGGGTTTATTTAGTTTCCTGAAAATGTAACATGTTTAAAAAAAATACCGCAATAATACCGAAAACCGTGATAATTTTGGTCACAATAACTGTGAGGTTAAATTTTCACACCGTGACAGCCCTTAGTGTTAATGGGAGTCAATGGGAGCCAATTAGGCCCGTGAGTATGGAATGTAGGCAACATTTATTTAAAATTTTCTAGATTTCTAAGGAGAAAATCAACTCAAGCACAGAAAGAAATGCTACAATAAAAAAATTTCAAAAGCAAGAATCACAAACCATCAACAAACCAACTGATCACAATAAATATGATGGTGTGCAAAAACAGATTAATACAAATATATCATAAATTACTAATAATTTCCAAATATTTACTGTTAGATGTCAAATCAATGCAGGGGTGGCTTAACTCATTCACTGCCAATGATGACTAAAGTCGTCGTTTGCATTTTTTTTACTGTGCGGGCATCGGAACGAGCCCCCGCACCGTGAGAAAAAACGTCTCAGCTCTAAAGCCGATCTTCATCCACGTACGTCACACGTCACGTGATCAGGAAGCAGAAAATCCATGTGTTAGGAGATCGTTTTGGGCCGCTGCTGTAAAAAAAGTGAGGCGCGAACCGGAAAAGCTTCTGCCGATTACAATTCAACAACGGATTATGAAAGAACGGATAAGGCTCGAAACGCGCGGATTCTTCCTGATGTAAGAGGTGAGTCTCCGCTTTGTTTTGGCGTCAACATCATCCTAGTGTACAACGTTCTGTGACCCTTAAAAAAACAGTAAAAACGGTGAGAAATGCTGGCAGCGAAGGGCTTTATTGATCAGGAAACGGCTGGCAGCGAATGAGTTAACGTGTGGTAACAATAAGTACCAATAGAGGCTGTCTAATAACATTTATTTCAAAATATATCAATGACTTGGTCTCGCAACTCAATATTTAGTGTTTTGGGTAGATTGAATTCTTTAAATTTGTGCATTGGTGGGTCTTTGGTAATAATTTCATCTTTCAGCAAATATGTCTTCAAAGAAAGGCATGTTTTTCAAAGTTAGATTTGAAGTTTTACCACAAATGAGTCCTTCAGGGTGACTGAAGCGCGTCAAAGCTTCATAACTCTGCTCCACTATCCAGTCGGAGTTTAAATCAGCGTTCTACACTCATCAAACCACAGAATGGCACTTATGTTCCTCTGGAGCACATTATGCAATATGTGAAAGTGCAGAAGAAGCATGAAAAGAGATCTAAGTTGCTGGTACACCTCAGTTTGTCACAGGATCAAATTACATTTGCACTAATTATATTTGTTCATCCTGTCATGGCGGTTCTTTTCTATTTTTCTGGACATCATTTCCTTTGGGATTAATAAAGTATTCCGATTGTGATTCTTTTAAAATAACTACATAATGATTAGCCTGGCCTGCCAGACTCCTCCTCTTTTTAATTCTGCACAGAGAAAGGGTCTGGGAACTCTTCTATTCAAATAATCCCACCCCCTGAGAATTCTAACCAAACCAATAAGCGCTGCGTAGCGTACGTCACACACCATAAAAATGAGTTTGTCGAACATGGCGACTGAAGCGGAGTTCGCTGCGGCTCTTTCCTCTGGTCTAAATGACTTGGACACGTCTTTAAAACCACAAGTAGAAGCGCTAAAAGCCTTTTTTCCAAAGAAAGATGTTTGCGCTGTTGCCAGACTCCATTTTTGACTACAGCTAAAAAACTACAGAGTCGCGAGCGTCACACACAACGATGCTCAGTTTCTCATAAATAACAAAGACAGCGGCGGAGTTCGCTGCGGCTCTTTCCTCTGTTCTAAATGACTCAAATGTCTTTAAAATCACAAGTGGAAGCGCTAAAAGCATTTCTTCTAAATAAAAATAATAATAGATGTTTGCGCCGTTGCCAGACGCAATTTTTTACTACAACTAGAAATCTACAGTGTCGTGCCGTACACGTCATTTGGAATTCTAGTATGTCCAAGGAAGATCCCGCCTTTCTCGCCTCTGATTGGACGGAAGGGCTCTACTACAATTGACTATTTCGTGTAAGAGGAAACAGTTTTCCCTTGCTGCAGGTTTTTATGTTTACAGCCAGACCTTGAGGAGTTTTTTTTTTTTTGAAGAAAATGTGAATTCATCGCTATTATAAACATCCTTTCCTGCTTAGCAACAGACCAGGTTCAGTTTCTTTCATAAAACAACCTGAAAAACATCAAATGTGAACTTGTAATAATCCTTGTAGCATTTTATCACACTGTAGACTGACTGTATATCTGTTGGCTCTATTGGGGTTATCTTATTACTTCATTATTAGGCTATCCTGCTTTAATAGGTTAAGGCTGTTTACAAGTTAGAGCACATCTCTCATCATCAGATTAAATGTATATCATTTAATCAAAAATTAAGTTAAAGTTGATTATGATTTAGACCCATTTTTCGCCCGTTTTCATTATTCTAGAGAAGAAGCAGACCTGAGGCACACAGCTTGGCAGAACAGGGCAGTTTTATTAAATGTCATACCCAGGTAAGGCACATATGTTTATCCTAATGCTTCAGAGCCAAGATATATAAAGTAAGTCCAACAGTTCGATAAATGCAACAAGATTTAAAATTCACATTTTACGTTTTTCAGTTTTTTTATGAAACATAAAACAAAAAATATCGTGCAAACCAGGACAGAATGTTTATTCTAGCGCTAAGTTCACATTTTCTTTACTAAACTCCCCAAAACAGCTTTCTGCTGGTGGCAGAAGGACACAGTCTGCACTTAGCAAGGACAGCCAGTTTGCTGTCAGGATTTCCGTCTTTTTTCTGATTGGTTACTTTTGAGCTGCCTAGTCCCGCCCCTCAAGTGCGTCTCTGCCTGTGAGTAACCAGACCAGGTCTGGCAGGCCAGGCTACATAATGATTAGGCTCCAAACATCAAGAAGACTTAAATCTATATGGACGATGTAGAAAGATAAATTACTCGACTCATATTTTTAATACTTTAGCAGTAATCTCTGGTAGGATTGAATGCCTTGTAAATCCTACTCCGAGGGGATAAAAAGCTCTGGCGCACCTGTTTGAGGACGGAGAAGTCAGCTAGAGAAAGCAGAAGAACACGGCAAGCTTTGGAGTATTTTTCGACATTTCGCCCGATACTAGTAAGTTCTAGAAATGACGAGACCAAGAAAGTAGTCTTCTGATAATATCATTGCCACAATGTGACACATGTAGCACCATCAAACTGTACGTACCAAACAAGCGGTGCTGCAGCGTTGTTGTCGCCCATTCCTTCAGCCATTGTGCATATCCTGTTTAAACTTCATCTGCTTCACTCCTGCCAGCGTTTGTTTACTATCTGTAAGAATGCCAACACAAAAGGGTGCATGTCGCCACCTACTGTACTGGAAAGGAACAAACCTCTTTGAGAGTTCGGTTTTCTAACGTACATGTAAACAATTCCGGGTTGGGGGAGAGGTCCTACCTCAAGTGGAGGAGTTTAAGTATCTTGGGGTCTTGTTCACGAGTGAGGGTAGGAGGGATCGGGAGATCGACAGGCGGCTTGGTTCAGCGTCTGCAGTGAGGCGGATGCTGAGCCGATCTGTCGTGGGGAAGAGGGAGCTGAGCCAGAAAGCCAGGCTCTCGATTTACCGGTCGATCTACGTCCCAATCCTCACCTATGGTCATGAGCTTTGGGTAATGACCGAAAGAACGAGATCACGGATACAAGAGGCCGAAATGAGTTTCCTCCGTAGGGTGGCCGGGCTCAGCCTTAGAGATAGGGTGAGGAGCTCGGACATTCGGGAGGGACTCGGAGTAGAACCGCTGCTCCTCCGGATCGAAAGGAGTCAGTTGAGGTGGTTTGGGTATCTGGTCAGGATGCCTCCTGGACGCCTGCCTGGGGAGGTGTTTCGGGCATGTCCTGCCGGCAGGAGGCCCCCGGGTCGACCCAGGACACATTGGAGAGGTTACATCTCCAATCTGGTCCGGGAACGCCTTGGGGTCCTGCCGGAGGAGCTGGTGGAGAAGGCCGGGGAAAGGACAGTCTGGAGCTCCCTAGTTGGGATGCTGCCCCCGCGACCCGGACCCGGAGAAGCGGAGGAAGACGACGACGGCGACATGTAAACTAGGATAAAGGCTCCCAGTTTATTACTTTAGATCACATATGTCAGAGTCAAGGCCCGCGGGCCAGATGCGGCCCGCAGAGCATTTTTATGTGGCCCGCGAGATAAATATCAAAAAATATATTAAAACTGGCCCGCTGGCCGATTTTACCGCAAAGACTTCAACTCCCATGATGCTTTGCGGCGTCAGCACGGAGCAGACGAAGCCCCCTCCTTTGTGTTTTTTCAGCGCCTGCTGCCGGTCTCTGCAGCTCCGCTGTCTCGGACAAACTACACTCCTCTCACTCAGCGCCGAGTTCACTCAGCTATTTTCTGATGTTGAAGCCCAGAAACAGAGATTCTAGCCACTCAGTAATGTGTTCACGACTGAAAGAGAAAGTTTTCCAACTAACGTCCAGACAGAGGCGATATAACTCCAGCGAGCAGTGACACACTCAAATCAGCATGACTCTGTGGTTGTGTTTCCTCCCCGACACACAACAACGCGGTCAAGCTGCTCAGACATGTTCATCAGCACAAACCTATGTGAGCACCTGTTGTCATCTAATGTTGTCGTTATTATGATGAAGATGAACAAAACAACAGGAGTCTCCTCCTCAGCTCAGATCAACCCCATGATGCAGGTATCTGGCTGGAACAGGTGAGCATCACAGTAAACCAGTGGAGCAAACTGAGCTTTAAATATGTTGATTTTATGCTCTTTTTCTGCTCCAAAACATGAAAGTTAACAGGTGAGATGTTGCATTTTCATTTAAAATAAAATGATATTTTTATTTTGTTGTTGGCCCGTGAGAAAATATTTAACCTACAGTAAACAGGAATTGGAAAGGCTGCAGATAGATGAATAGAATAGAAAATCCCTTTATTGTTCCTCAGTGGGGAAAGCTAGACGTCACAGCAGCGATGACACGTATTACAGGAGAAAAAAATGAGAATAAAAATAAGAAAAATGAATAAACAAGAAAACATAAATCCTGAATAGATTTTAAAAATGCTGATTATACCACAAGTAATGAATACCACTGATGCCTTTTATTTAACATTGACTTGCTCGTGTGTAATTTGGTTATCCCACATTCAGTGTTGATGCAGAAATAAGTTTGTTTCCAAATTTAAAGGTTCAAAATTGCATATATGTCGATAAAGAAAATGTGCAAATTTGCCGTCACTTTTTCAAAAATATTAAGTTTGGCCCTCGACTCCGTCCCAGAGTTTCATTTCGGCCCCGTGTGAGTTTGAGTTTGACACCCCTGCTTTAGATCGACCTAGATGTGCATGCATATGCACCGAGTTTGGGACATAGATCTGTCAGGCTTTTCTAATCCTAGCTTCTCTATTTTCTATCAGAAGCTAATGCAGGAGATAGCTGTAGGAGACTGTTTTCATGTTCAGCCTGCATGAAAAACTCAGGGTATAATCAGAGATAATCATTAAAAATTGTTTTTTCAGTGAAGCTGACCGTCAAGATTATGCTCACGAACATAAAATAGAACTTTATTGTCACTGTTGCAAGAACAATGAAAGAAAGTTTGGCATCTCTCCGTATTGCACATGGAGTGGGGTTAGGTGTGTTTCTGAAGCTATAATTAAGGTTGTAATAAATACATTTAAGAGGTAGGAATGTTGGTTGCATTGCAGTATAAATGGAAATACAATTTATAAATATAAATGAGGTGCAGTGTCCATGTCCATGAGTGTCGGCGGAGCAGTTATCTTTTGATCAGGGTGGAAGTAGAGCATGTTTAACAACCTGTGGTGAAAGCTCCTATTGAGTCCCTTTTCGTCCTGATTGACCTGTAGCGTTTACCAGACTGAAGGAGGCAGAAAAGCGAGCGTCCAGGTTGCAAGTGTGCAAATTTGGATCATATTAGAGCTGCACAATAATCGCAAATATATCGTTATCGCGATATCAGCATGCGCGATATGCATTTCGCAAAGAACAGATAAATAACGCGATAAATGGTCAGCTCAAATGTTTGCTACACATAATGCATTCTGTCAAACGTAAACATGATGTTTCATTAACAAATCAAATGGAGCTCTTCACCCATTTGGCCAGTTGGGTGGGTTCTTATAGGTTAGAAGCCCACCCCCGAGGCGAACGGCACTTAATTTTGAAGGTTAGCAAACACCTGAGTTAGCTTTGCTCTGCTCTTTCTGCAGATTCTGCTTTTCCCGGGATCCACTGATTGCCTTTTCTTGTTCATTTTCTTTTTCCCTTTCCCCACGTCTTTTGCTTTTATTTTTGTTACCCATTTAAGTTTTTATTTATCGCAAGTGCTATCGTCATCGCAATATTAATCAACATTATCGCATTTCACAGGTTTTCCTAATTTCGTGCAGCCCTAGATCAAATATACACATTTAAGGTGTGAAAGTTAAATAAATCTGAGGCTGGACAAGCAGATTCTTTTGAGAATATTCAGCCAAATCTGGCTGTGAAATAAACATATCTCTAATTAAATAAATTCAGAAATAAAAATGTAAACTGGACTCATCTTGTCAGGCAGATAAAAGAAGCAATTGCTCCTCTGCTTGGATTTAAAATATATTTATTTGAGCAAGCAGCTATAGGCGCTTGGCAGAAGTGTTACCCCCCTTAGCATTTACTGATCCATCATATCAAAAACAAGATTTAGACTGTAAACAACCCATCGAGCTAGGGCTACACGATATTAGGAAAACCTGCGATATTCGATAACAGTGCTTAATATTGCGATATCGATATTACTCACGATAAATGAACAAATGCAGTGTTGATGTCGTCTGGCGTGTGACGTCTGTTCTGGGCTCAAAGCAAACAAAAACTAATGCATGAATTCCATTACAACATAACATTTTTATTGAAAACATATGCAGCTGCACCTGCTACTGTATTAGCAGCAAAACAACAAACTGCATGCATGCAGTTTCTCAGTGACTTTAAAACATCACCTCCACCATAAAACTTTTTCTGATGCTCCAAATACAGAAAAACATCCCTTACCAGGGTTTTTTGAATAAATAAAAAAAAAATCAGAAAATTACTTTAAATGTTAAATAATAGTTAACATCACTTAAATGCAACAGCAAATTCTCTCATTGCTACTGAACATTTTCTCCACTTATGATATAAGGCTGTTGCTGCTATTGGGAAGTGAACTGTGCTGGGCCAAACTAGGAGAATATTAAGATTTTCTGAGGGAAAGAGAAAAACAATTGTCTACCTTTCAGAAGAGGAACTGGCAAAAAACTACATGGAAAATATGTGAAAATGTTTGTTTTTAACCCCAAATTGAACAAGTTTACCTAGATCTTAAAAAGCAGCTCAGATGATGAAACTGCAACTATGATTCTGATAACAAGCTAACAAATTGAACTAGCTCCTCTAAGACAACCGGCTAGCAGAGCTTCTGACTGACAGTTTATGTGCAGCAGCAAATCAACTATCCTGATTAACAAGGTTATAAAAGCTCATAAATGAAAAATCACTTTGATGTGTGGGGGAACTTTTCCAGGCCCTCTTTAGCAGGGTGGGACTGGGAGGAGAGAGCTGTAGCCTTTTAGCTGGAAGCTAACCGGAGCCTGGGGCTAACACTAGCGACATGAAGGTAGGTTGGTTCACCGGCACGTGTCGGAGTCAGCCCGGTAAAAATGATTAACGACACAGAGCGGAGTCACGTTCACGTTTGAAAGCAGCGCTGAATCCAGAAACATCAGCACAAAGTGCGTTCGTTGCTCTGAGCCAGCATGACGAACAAGGGAACAGCGCCGCAAACTCAGTTCGGTTGTTGCTTTCCAAAAGGGTCTATGTAGGGGGCGGGTGTATTACGTAAACGGAACCATCTGATTGGCCGCATATCAGAAGGGCTACATTTGATTGGTCAAATAATACTTCCATGTAAAAAACAGAGCTGGTTTACAAAAAGCTGATGTATGACACAGATGGAAATGTTTGAACCAAACATTTATCGCTGTTTTTGACGTGTTTTGCGATGGGCCTATCGCACGTCCTGTTATCGCGATGACGATAATTTTTCTATATATTGTGCAGCCCTACATCGAGCAGACACAAGGAGAGCAGTGGGAGAATATCAATCATCTCAGCAGTCGTTGGAACCTAAACATTTTATTGGAAAAGAAAGAAAAGTTATATGAATCTGACATAAACTTGGCCGTCTTGAGAATAAATCCCAAGCAAGATATTTTGATGCAAAGCTTCTTACAAGGTTTTGCTGATTTTCCATCCCAAATGGCGATCCCACATGACAGCTTCAATTCACATCCAAACAGGAATAAACACGATGCATCGGCTTCGACAACACACTCACAACATCTGCAGCTCCGCCGACTCCAAAACCCCATCTCTATGACGCTCAAGGAGACTTCTGCGACCTCATCATTGTTGATCATTTCATTTTCTGTGACACATCCATCATTTTTGAAACGGGTACTGGGAAATGTATCCCAATGCCTCTACAACATTCCTACAAATCTAATTCAGCCGGCTTGCCGTGGCACAAATAAAGTAACACAGGGTGCATGCTTAAATAGCTGCAAAATCTGGGTAATGCTGTAAAAAGTAAACTCATAAAGGGGCAGAAAAATGGCAAGCAGAGCAGATTGCACAGCGAAATGACAGTCGAGGGCTGAGGAACTAAAACAATGTCAGTAGGTGCTTGGACTGTAAATGAGCAGAAACTTTGTAAAACATTCACTGCATCAGCAAAAAAACTCAAATAAACTGAAGATTTGTTCTTTTAAATCATCACTGACAAATGTAATGACTTACTGGATATTGAATAATGTCAGGTTTTTGGTTTGCATTGCAACACGGAAATGAATAGCTGGTAACTTAAAGAGCTATTAAATATGCAATGACTAAACCAAACTATGTGGATTTGTGTTAAACAGGAAGTGTGTGTTTGTACATTAGGAATATCAATGTGTGTGTGTGTTTGCACGTAAATGTGCATCAATATAGTAATTATGAATTATAAACACAATTTGAAAATCATAACTGAGTAACTGAATACGTTTGGCTGCCTGCCTGTGATTGTAACTGCACACGCACGCGCAGGCATCAGTGACAAACATGGAAACTGGACTGCACAGAGGGCTACCAACACCCAGAGGCTGGAGGAATGTGTGCAACAGCAAAAACATTACGAAAAGTGACATTTTGGAATATTTTCAGTCGTTGCTTGAAAGAAAAGTAAAGTACCGTGCAGCAGAAAAAGAAGCCTCACCTTGTTTGAGACACTTGAGCCGGACGGGGTCTTTGCTGTGTTTGACCACAGCCTGGACGTCCCTGGTGGTGAGGCCAGCCACCGGGGTACCGTTGACTTCCAGCAGGAGTTCATCCTCGAAGAGTTTCCCGCTGTGGCAGACCGCTCTGCCCGGGAGAAGCTCGCCGATAACCGGGAACTGTCCATTCTCCGCGCCGCCCTTCAGCTCCAGCCCCAAGTCCCCCTCCTCATTCTTGCAAAGGATACTCTCGTGGACTTTGTTGGTCCAGTGGTTCTTCCTCTTCTTCAGGCTCCTGGACATGACTCGAAGGAGGAAGAATTACATGGGTGCTGCCGTGGAAGAAGTTTAGGAGCCACGGTGGGACCGTTAGGACTGCGTGGAGCGGAGTTTCAGCGCTACGCAGCAGCAGTTGTCTCCATGTCAGCGAGCAGCAGCTGGATCATCAGTCTGCCTTTCTGATAACTGCCCAACTTGTGACGCCTTCAGGGCCTCTTGCAAACACGGAAAATCCCATGAACGCCTTAAACTAGCGTCTTTGCGAGGACATAAAACATGAACTGGAGGAACTTAAGTGTTACTCAAACTTTCATTTGAGCTAAAACGCTTGTAGCAACTAGCAACAATCAGCTATTGATAACAATAGTTAGTATGTTTTTTAACAAATAGTCAAGATCCGTTTCAAAGGAGATAAATAACTGGTTAGCAAATAGCTATGTGGTATTCATTCCATAAATGTATTACAAGTTACTTTCTAGGTTAAAACTAATGACTCAAATGGGATTAAAAGTAAAATTACAACTTGAAAAGTTGAAGAGATAAAATTTACAAAGAACACCTGAAGGCAACATCCAGCTCCGACCAATTTAGCTAACCCGGAAGTGACGTTTGGAGGAGGAGAGAGGCAAGGGTTTTCCCAAAAATCTAACTTTTCATAGGAAAAAAAACGGGAAAATGCATCTTTAGGAGAGAGGCATAATAAACCACATTATTTCACTTTAAAAAGGTGATTTACATGAGTTTTAAACGTTTTTTAACAAACAGCATGCTTTCAAAAATAGTTAATGCAAACACATTTTATACCTGACATCTTAAAATAAAATCCCACGATTCCATTTTATTTTCACATCTAAGATGTAATGTCTTCAAACACCATCAGAGAATGTATCTTCACTTGCTTTTTGGATTTCAAAAGTAATCATTGTGTCATCAAGAATACAAGTTAAACTCAAAAATACCTCTTTGAAAATAAAGGGGAAAAAAGAAGGCCTGAAAATGCGATACTTGTGTTTATCCCAACAGCATGTTTTTTAAAAAGTTAAAACTGAAAGGACTATGAAGCGAGCTTGTATGGTTGCAAGATTATTTTTAGGAATAATTAAACTGCTTTGCTGCAAAATGTATAAAGTTCTGTCACAGTTTCTCTTCTACGTGGCATTTCTAGATAAATTTTAATTATATTTATCATTTTTCTAATAACATTTTGATGAGTGCAATCCTCTCCTGCAAAAACACGATTATTTGTATAATTTGTCAATTTGTTGGACCTTTTTAGAAAAGTGCTTTGAAAAACAAGACATCAAAACGAGGTTGACGTTTTATTGATACCCTTCACTCGATAGTTCTCTAAGAAATTATATCCTTAGTTGAAGGTTAAGAAAACCCATGCATGTTAAAAGCTTTCCAGAAAACCGTTTGTGTGTATAAGGATCGGTGATTTGAAGCTCAGGGAATTAAGTTATTTATTTCTGTTTTGACCTAAATATCCACCTCTGAGAAAGCAGAGTGAGTACTTATGATGTAATTCTAAGAAAATCAGGAAACTACTGTAACAGTGAAAAGTATTTCTGGGAACTGAAGTAAAAGATGCACACATGTTCACTTTTGCAACTTTGAGGTGTTTATTATCAGCTGTAAATTTATTAAGGGAATTATCTGGTACTTAGGGAATAATTTATCTGGCGCATTGCTTCCAACCACTTAACATTCTCCCTCTCCTGATAATAACATTTGACTTTCTTTAACATAGAATGTGCTACTTGTTTACCTGTTTAATTAATTATAAATTCACGAGGATAAAGACAATAACATTTATCTTGTAACAGCTGTGGCTGCGCTCAGGAACTATTTGGTGGTTTAACCCCTCAATCCAACCCCTTAATGCTGAGTATCAAGCAGGGAGGTATTGAGTCCCATTGTTAAAGTCGTTGGTTTGACCCAACTGGGATTTGAACCCCGATCTCACACTCTACCATCTGGTCACTAAGAAGGTAACATCCAGAAAACAGCAGCGAACGTCTCGGCTAATAGAAGCTAACCATTAGCATTAGCAACTCCATCACACAGTAGAACTCATCCAGGCTTGTGTTATTTGTGGAGATAAAACATCAAAGTTGCAGAGACAAGAGTCAGTGCTAGAGTTGAGTTGCTGTTATCCAATCAGAGGTGAGATGTCCAAATATAAGGAAGTAAGACTCCAGATCCTGTCGTCTGAAGCTCAGCTATGATGTGGCTCACCTTGATTTTCTCAATGTTAAGGAATCTTATCTTGATGTCTTGGCCCCGCTCCGGTTGCCTAGGAGATACGTCATCAAGAACCTCCAAGGCCTGTTCCAATATTCGTGTGCTACTAAAGCGTCTGTTCTCCATTTGTTAGCCGTTTAGCTAGCTGAGCAAGGATACAAGGGAGGTGTCTTGTAGCCTGGCCTGTAGCATGGTCACAAATTTCCCAGAATACAGCTCGGTATTTTCTAAAGGATGGCAGCTACTTTGTGGGCTACTTTCCAGTTAAAATGTAAGCCAACTAATTGTAGCTGTCCGGCTGATATCTGAAATGTTTTTTTTTTTTAATATATCCAAAGCAGTTATCTATGGTTGGTTAGTTGCTTAGTAGTTGCAGCTTTGGTGGCTAGCAGGTACTAACTGGCATACATATTTATTTAACAAATATATGCACAATCCTCTCATCTGGCAGACGCGATAGATCACTGTACACAAAAACCACCAGACACAAGAACAGTTTCTTTCCTTCAGCCATTTCTCTCCTGAATCTGTAGATTCTTTTACCATCCTTTTACTATAGTTTTTAATACTAATTCAGTATGCTTATGGATGTGTGTGTGTGTGTGTGTGTGTGTGTGTGTGTGTGTGTGTGTGTGTGTGTGTGTGTGTATGCATGCGTGGGTATGTATATATGAATATATGTGTGTGTGTGTGTGTGTGTGTGTGTGTAAATGAACATGTGTGTGGGTATACATGTTCTTATGTGTTTTTAGGTGTTTTTTATTCTCATTTATTGTGGTTGGTGTATGTTTTTAGAGAGCGAACATCTACCGAAGACAAATTCCTTGTAAATGTACTTTTACTTGGCCAAGAAATCTAAAATCTGAGTGTTACTATGATGCTGTTTTAGTGTTAGATTAACTGCAGGTGGAAAGAGACACAGAATATTTTTCCAAAAGTCTTGAGAATCATCTTATTGTCTTTAAAGGTGTTGAACACTTGTTTAATCTATACATTTGCAGTGGTCTCTTGCATTTGAGGACAAACAAGCACAGAAACGCTTGTATCAGCATGGAGGAGTCAGCTGGAAGGGAGAGAGGCAGAACACAACAGAATTTGGAGTCTTATTTTCGCACATTTGGACATCTTGTCTCTGATTTTCTAACAGCAACGTGACTACACCCTTGACTCTATTTGATCTGCAACATTGATGTTTTATCTCCTCAAATGACACAAGCCTGAAGGAGTTCTGCTGTGTGGTGGAGTTGCTAATGCTAACAGTTAGCTTTTACTAGCCAAAATATTCTCTGCTATTTCCTGGACGCTAAAGCAACAACAGCTTTCCCCGTTGCAAGTCTTTATGGGGTGAGTCCAGGAATGTTAAGTGACAGTGTGACGTAGATCTGTAAGGATTTTCGAATCCTAGAGTTTCATCGTCTATCTTCTATCAGAAACTAATGCAGGAGATAGGTGTAGGAGACTATTTTCATGTTCATCCTGTGAAAAACTCAGAGTGATTCATTACAATCAAAAATAATCATTAAAACATGTTTTTTCAGTCAACCACACTTTGAAATATATGTGTGACGGGCCTTCGCTGTTCTGTTTTCATCAGCAGAGATTTTTGTCTTGGAACTGATTCATGGAGGACATTTTAGCGCCCTAGTCTCCTTCTTACTGCTGAACCAAGACCGCATGCCTTAACCAAATGAGGCATGCAGGGTTTTAAATGTGTCCGAGTGCTTTTGCTCTTGAATGAGGCTTGATATGTTGCTTTTTGAGATCTTAAAGCCAACTTCATGTTGTCAGACAGGTTCTGTTTCCACACAAGGCCAGGTTGCTTTGAATAGCTTTGTTCCCTTTTGGTTTTCACACAGATCATTGTGATCTGAACAATGTATGTGTGACAAAAAGTCCAAAACCAATAAAAAAGCTGTTTAGAGGAAAATACCTTTAAGCGCACTGCAGAAAAAAGTGTACCAATAGGAGTAATATGAACATTATAAACCATATAAATCCAGTTTGATGTTTCTAAACAGATTAATACTCAAAAAGAAGAAATAATGGCAAATACCACACATCCAGACTTTATTGTGGGCAAAATATCAAACTAAATGGAGCTTTTGGACCTTCTTTTCCCCCTATTCCACACGACAACTGAGCGAAAATGAAAAGCAACAAGAGAAAGGAAACAAAAGAGATGGGGAGTATTTTCACAAGGGCAGGAATTCTGGAGGCAGTGTTTGAACGAGGAGAGGAATGTTCAGCGTGTGGCAGAATAAGTGTTGGGGAGGAGGAAAAGGAAAAACACCAACAGCTCGATTGGGATATGAAAGCTGTGTGGGATTAAACTGTGTGAAATGTGATGGGTGGGCTCCGGCCAGCCACAATGAGCTTAGAGGGGGATATTTGGAGAATTTCTTCCAATAAAACCATATCTGCTTGAAAAAAAAAAAACCACAACACAGTGCTACAGAGCAGCTTCCGTTCTTTGGATGATTCAAAATGCGGTGAAACGTTCCCTTCAGCCATCAGCTCCATCCACACAACAGCAGATGGGAGTCCATTGGCTCGGCCCAAGATGCCGCCCCTGGGATCGCTGCACCGCTCTACATGATGTAACGGTAATGACATGCCTCTTTAAAAGATAATTAAAGCCATTCAGGAATAAAGTCAAATCGTTCTACGGTGGCCATGAAAAAGGGAATATCGACTCCATGTGAGCGAATGATCCCATTCCAGCTTCAGCAGAGTTATTTCTCAGCAATTTGGTCGGTTGTTTCACATCGTCACACCCCACACAGAGCTGAGTGATGGAACAGAAGCGGTCCTCTCTCCGCCGTCGGAGTGGCCACTCTGTCTTGTTCAGGCTGAATCCATCTGAGGCTTCTGACCTGTTTATTTGGCCGCCATCTGTTCGACTCTGCAGCCCAGCAAAGATTTGGTCCACCCCTGCCTCCATCCTGGTGCCTGACCCTTACGTATAAAATATAAAAGAAGTGCTAAGAGATGAGCAGCACAATCTCACGCATTGCCAAACTCGTCTCTGGAAGAAAAATGGAAGAAGGACCGAGGGACGACCCAGTGTGATGAAACATGGAGGTAAATCTGCAAGTTTAACATCTCATGAATGTAACCTGGAGTTCAAAAGGGTAATTAGTTAGCCTAAAAAAAAATGGTAAATGGTCTGTATTTGATATAGTGCCTTCTAGAGTCATAGAACCCCCCAAGGCGCTTTACAACACAATCAGTCATTCACCCATTCACACACACATTCACACACTGGTGGGGATGAGCTACGATGTAGCCACAGCTGCCCTGGGGTGCACTGACAGAGGCGAGGCTGCTGAGCACTGGCGCCGCCGGTCCCTCCGAGCACCACCAGCAGGCAACGTGGGTTAAGTGTCTTGCCCAAGGACACAACGACAGCGGCAGACTGAGCAGGGCTCAAACCTGCAACCTTCCAATTATGGGGCGAGCACTTAACTCCTTTGCCACCATCACCCCAATGTAGAATAGCCTAGAAGGCTAGAATGTAGACCGTCATTTGCTGAAGAAAAATAATTCAGATTAGCTTGATGGTCTAGCAACGTTCCATTGGAACCCCGGCAGCCCCCGTAGCCCCAGCCAGGGTTGTGGCTGGTCAATCATGCTTATTTGGAAAAATTATGCATTTCCATCTTCTTCCCTGCTTCTTCCATGATGTTTGGTGGACTGCGTCGTTGACTGACGTCGGTAGCGATCCAATCACAGCGCTTAGTCAGGTGGGCAGGACGTCAGTGTGACTGAGCAAAACTAAGATGGTGATGGCTCCAATCACAGCTCTCTATTAGTTTGGTGGGCCAATCCCAGCACTCTGTTAGTGGGCATGATGCCACTAAAACACAGACGGCTCGTTTGAAACGGCTTTGGCATCAACTTTTGACTATTCTGACTTTGGCTTTTCTTTGAGTCAAGGGCAGATAGAGGTACTTAAGTTTAACCCTCCCACTGTCTTCATGGGTGACCCCGCAAAGAAAGTTGACCATTGAGCAGGATTGATGGTTTATCCCTTGAGGTCCACGTGGCAGGGGTGAGGAGTGAGCACCACCTCACCCCTGCCACGTGGACCTCAAGGGATAAACCATCAATCCTGCTCAATGGTCAACTTTCCTCGCGGGGTCACAACCATTAGGACAGTGGGAGGGTTAATTAGAAACAGGATGTCTTTACATCTTCTTTGATGGAGTATGGCAGACAACCTTGTTGGCTGACATCTGTAGAGGTGAGTATGTCATGTTCATTGTCCAATAGCATGCAAAGACAGTTTGAAAGACGACCGTACATCCCGCCCCACGACTGAGTGTCATGATGGGTGGTAATTTCTTAACCCACATGAAGAATCACTCAGGGATAAGGTAAGAGATAAGAAAATCTTTATTTTATAAAGAAAACAAAGCGAAAACTGAGGGCGCTGATCCAAACGGGACAGGAAACGAGGCAACTCCGACTCTAAGAAGAACAACGGTGAGAGTGATTAGAAACTGAGAACCAGGAGATGAATAATCATGAGAGGAACGGGCTTACTGAGTTGAGCAGGACGAGGGGCAGGAGGGAGAGGCAAGTCAGGTTGATGCAGGGAGGAGATGGTCGCTGGAGGAGATGCTGGATCCAGGAAGGCAGGTGAGCGGTGGAGAGCAGGAGGCCAGGGAAGCTGAACGACGCTGTGATAAATCACACCTCAGGCGGGTGGAGGGAATCCAGGGCTGGTACAGACAAGAATGTAGAGCTGGGTTAGTTCAGGTAAACGAGTCTTCGAGTCAAGGCACAGACGAGGACGTGGCTAGATGTACCCAACAGTAGAGTATCAACCGGCGTTGAGGTGTGGCAGCACCGCTCCTTAACCCTTACCCAACGTTTAAATTTTCTAACGTTAAAGTCATTAGAGCACAAAAAAATGCACTTAGAAAGCTTCCTTTAGAAATATTATATAATATTTCATAAGTCCCAATTTTTTTACATGAATTTCATCCTTGGCTTCAGCCCTAACAAAATATAATAAAATATGTGTGTGTTTCTCAGATTTAACCCCTTCATTGCCAGGTTTATTAGCAAAACCCGAAGTTTGAAAACTGTACAAAAAATGAAAAAATCAAATCATTTTTTGTGTGTTATGTCCAGATTACCTTTTTTGTGGGTAAGTTGTCACAGCCTTGGAGTGTCACAAATAGGCATAAAAATATTTTTTGCTCACTTTGTAGTTTTTGTGTAATGTCACATTTTCTAAAATACTCACGTTAAAGTCATTAGAGCACAAAAAAATGCACTTAGAAAGCTTCCCATAGAAATATTATATAATATTTCATAAGTCCCAATTTTTTTACATGAATTTCATCCTTGGCTTCAGCCCTAACAAAATATAATAAAATATGTGTGTGTTTCTCAGATTTAACCCCTTTATTGCCAGGTTTATTAGCAAAACCCAAAGTTTGAAAACTGTACAAAAAATGAAAAAATCAAATCATTTTTTGTGTGTTATGTCCAGATTACCTTTTTTGTGGGTAAGTTGTCACAGCCTTGGAGTGTCACAAATAGGCATAAAAATATTTTTTGTTCACTTTGTAGTTTTTGTGTAATGTCACATTTTCTAAAATACTCACGTTAAAGTCATTAGAGCACAAAAAAATGCACTTAGAAAGCTTCCCATAGAAATATTATATAATATTTCATAAGTCCCAATTTTTTTACATGAATTTCATCCTTGGCTTCAGCCCTAACAAAATATAATAAAATATGTGTGTGTTTCTCAGATTTAACCCCTTCATTGCTAGATTTATTAGCAAAACCCGAAGTTTGAAAACTGTACAAAAAATGAAAAAATCAAATCATTTTTTGTGTGTTATGTCCAGATGACCTTTTTTGTGGGTAAGTTGTCACAGCCTTGGAGTGTCACAAATAGGCATAAAAATATTTTTTGCTCACTTTGTAGTTTTTGTGTAATGTCATATTTTCTAAAATACTCACGTTAAAGTCATTAGAGCACAAAAAAATGCACTTACAAAGATGACCAGTTGAACACTTTATTAAAGCACACGAACAAAGAAAAAGTGTGTGTGTGTGTGTGTGTGTGTGTGTGTGTGTGTGTGTGTGAGAGAGAGAGAGAGAGAGAGAGAGAGAGAGAGAGAGAGAGAGAAAGAGAGAGAAACACAGAGGGGAGTGAGCTAACAGCTGCAGGCTGAGCACACAACTGTTGAGTGCTCCTTGCACACAGCCTGTCCACATGCATGGCAAAAGCGTGCATGCACGCTCCTCTTCCCTCTGCAAAGGTGGCATCTTTTCTTTGTCTGCTCCTGGGCTGGACCTGGCTCCACTTGCTGCTGCACCTCCAACAGAGCTGCAGCGCTGCTGGACCGCGGCAAGCGAGTGCGCCTCGCCTGGGCTGGTCTCACCATGGAGGTCCCAAGCTCCTGCAAGAACAGCCTTCGACGGATGCTCCTCTTCTGTTGGTTCCAGGCCGGTTCCACAGACAGCCACAGGACCAGGGCATTGTAGGCGCTCACATCTAACATGTTGCAGAAGAGCGACATGGGCCAACGTCTGGTCTTGCGGCGGCAGCTGTATGTTGCAACGAGCTGGAATAAAAATAAATGAATAAATAAATTACATATGCAATTAGGTTGGTGAATTATAATAAAACAAAATAAAATAAATAAATTACCTTGTCCAAGTTGTCAACTGCCCCTTTGCAGCGGTTGTAATCGATGATTACGGTCGGCTTCTGCTGCGGTCCCTCCTGGATCTGAACCTGATGGTGTTTGGTGCTGAGGAGCAGAACGTACCGCCGGCGCTTTGGAATGTAGCTCACCGCGGTGGCGGTGGAGGTGAAGCCGAACAGGGAGGACAGAACCGCTCTGCTTTTCATCTGGAGCAGCTGTGGGGGCAACTCTGGCTTGTTGCGCCTAACTGTTCCCACAAGACAGATTTTTTTTTAGCAGCTCCTCTCCAAGAACCAGCGAGGTGAAAAAATTGTCCGTGGTGACAGTGCGGCCGCTCAGACCCTCCGTGAGTTCCAGCACCACCCGCTTCCCTTGCCCCCTTTCTGCCAGGGCGTCTCGAGTCGTCTTGCCCAGATAGGGAATAATCCCCCAGGCATAAGAAGTGGCCACATCGCACACCACCCACAGCTTGATGCCATATTTTGCCGGTTTTGAGGGCATGTACTGCTTGAAGTTGCAGCGACCTCTGAATCCGACGAGCTGTTCATCAACGCAGACATCTTCACCGGGGTTGTAGGCGAGAGGGAGCCGGGCCGCCCAGAGGTCCCACACTTCCCGCAGGGGAGCGAGCTTGTCCTGCTGCACCAACCGGCGGGCTGCCCTGGTCAAGCGGTCATCAAAGCGCAATGTTGCAGTCAGCATGTGGAACCTTCCCAAACTCATCGTGGCTCTGAATATCGGCCTCCCCGTTTCCTCCCCCCAGAGGCTGGCAGATGATTCCCCACGGGAACGGTGCACACCAGCGAGGATGAGCAACCCAAACAATGCCCGGAGTTCCACGCGGTCAACGTCTGTCCAATCGTCATATTTTCTTCTTCCCTCTATATTGGTGTATTTTATTATTACATCTAGGATTGTTGTAGTTAAAAAAAAATCGAAGCTGTCCTCAATAGTTTGGATGTAGCTGACAGCGAGGCGGGTGATCCCACAATGGCGGACGTCTGGAGCCCGAAAGGGGATCCTGGTGTCGGGTGTCGGGGACCAGGCGATCCCGCTCTTTGATTGCCACAAAGGATGGTCCCATCTCTCCTCTGCAGCAACCACCTCCTCATCTGAACCTTCTTCCATTTCTTCCCCTGAATCAGGCCCTGGGGTAAAGGCCTGATCTTCAGCCTCTTCATCCGAACAAGAGCTGTCATCCGTGGATGAGGATGAGGCTGACTCTCCCTCTTCCTCAAGCTGCTGAAACACCTCCAGGGCTTCATTCACATTGAATCTTCTTCTCATGGTTGCGGTTCAAAGAAATGAATCCTGATCTGAGTCTCATATATGTACTTTTAGTCAATTGGTGCACCTGTGTAAGCTGCCCCTACTGAATGTAAACAAAATTCGATTCTGCAGGAATTTGTTTTGAAAAACAAATGTATGCCTTTGAAGTTTTTCAGCCTTCATCTTAGCTTTCATCCATGCAAATGCTTTGTACTTATTGAAATAACATTTTGCAAAAGTAAAATTGTGAATGAGTATCTGAAATTTAGCAGAAAATCCTTTGATTTTTGATATATAGCATGCCTTTGATGAATATTCATGAAGTCAACAGAGTGTGAGAACCTGTGCCCCCCCCCCCTACACTCCCATGGCCCACACCTGCTCAACCACTCCAGATAATGATCACAGATCTGTCCTTTGAAGATCTGTAAAGTGCTTTGATACCTACATACACGCATGCCTGAACAATCACACACAAAGGAACACATGTCAAAATGCTATTTTGCAGAATAAGCTAATTTTGTACATTCAGTCAGGCTTATTTTTTGAAAGAACACTGAAAAAGCACAATTACCAAAAATTCAGAACACACACATGCAAACTATTGTATGGCATCTCTAAATAACACACAAACCATTTTTTTGCAAAATATGTATTATAATGGGCAGTCAGAGGTAAAGAAATACAGCTAAATCATTCAGTTTAAATGCTGGGTCAGCCATTGCCCTGCTATATATGGAGAAAGTATGCCATGTAGTGAAAAACAGTAAAAACTGCTTCTTACATTTGTGATGAGACTGTAAACACGGGCACAATCATAATTTTTTAAAATTATGCCAATATTTATGCTAATTAAAAATATATGATTTACATGAAAGTCAATGGCACAAAAAAATGCTTCAATGTGCTTAACTGTACAAAATGATTTCCACGTTTTAATAAAGTAGGTTGAATATTTTTTCAAACTTTTTTTTGTAATTCCTTCCAAAATACACATCCTCCATAAAAATTAGATAAATTGCATTAACATAGCCAAAGTTATTCACAAAAATACACGTGTCAGCACAAAAAAATGCTCTAATGTGAGGTAAGGGTTAAATCCTCTGGCCAGGCTGATGGTAATTAGCTGCAGCTGCTGCTCCCCAACACGCTCACCTGCAAACAATGAAGGGAAAATAGCAGCAGAAGCAGAGAGAAGGCAGAACCATGACACTGAGTTCTGTCTATGGGCCGTGGCCAGACTATATACTCACATATAAAGGATGGCTTGTCAGGCTAGCAATTAGTTGCATCTTCAACACAAGAGTTCTTGTCATTATTTATCTAAAGATGTTTCCAAAACACTGTGCAAGAAATCCCTAACGGTGCATTTCCACCATGGTCAGCTTGGTCCAGGCCGGGTGGACTCGTTCCATTTACGTTGGCATTATCCACGCATTGTTCTTGTGGTTTTTCGGTCTTTCTTCCCTGTGGTTTGTTTCGAGCTGAGCCAACCATACACACCCACCTATAGACTGACTGGCAAGCTGAATTTAAGTCACTCTCAGACCTAACTGCTAGTGGGAACCTCTAATTAGTGCAGATAGAATCAGCTAACAGCGTAATTCACTGACAGTCTGGATGTAGTGGGTAAACATCTTCTCTAACTGCAGCTTGGACCAGAGCTGCAGTGCATGGACTAACTGCCTGCTGTGAACGTTCTTGAATGGGAGAGGAGTCCACGGCAGCACCACTGCTCAGTGGGAAGTGGGAAGCTGTGTGCTTCATGTCAGAGTCTCTAAATGCCCCCTTGTATCCATTATTAATTCTCTGTGGTCAAACCAGCAGGGAATCTTATCTCCTTGCTGTGTGCTTGTCTTTATGACACCTTAATGTCTTACAACACAATGTCATATACATGACACAAGTTTGAAGGAGTTCTGCTGTGTGGTGTATTTGCTAATGCTAACGGTTAGTTTCTACTAGCTGAGACATTCTCTGCAGTTTCCTGGACGCTAAACCAACAACACCCTTCCCCGTCGCGAGACAAGATGGGTGGTTCCATGAATGTTAGTGACAGTGTGACGTAGATTTGTCAGGATTTCCAAATTCTAGAGTTTCTATTTTCTATCAGAAGCCTCTTTTACAAGACACACCATGCCGGCAAATCGGCGTAATATTACTGCAATGGTGTGTCTATAAATGCGCCATGCCGGCATGGCGTTGAGCAAATTTTGCGGCATTCGTTCCGCCTCGCTTGGTAGTAATATTGCGGTAATGGTCTGTCATATGCGCCCTGGCGCAACAGAGGCACATGTCATGATGACGTGGGGAGTTATTGCTGAGCTCCGGCTGGCGAATTTATTGAAAATGAAAGTAAACACAGGCAATAAGGTTCGCTTTTTGAACAAAATCAGCTGAGATGACAAACTGGAGCACCGCAGAGCTCCATGAGCCTCTCTGTTAGAGCTGAAGGTCAGATCACCAGAGACTGCACAGGGACTGATGGGGACAGACACCTTCAGGAGCTGCTTGTTAAAAAAATACTTAACGATCACGGCTTCAATCGCAATAAAAAATAAGTTATGTCCAAGATAAACAGAAGTCTGCGGCAGCGCAGAGATCGCCCTCATGCCCCCTTTATGCCGCCATCACCTAATCTTTTATAAAACTGCCACGATTGCGCCACATTACCGCCACGGTCTGGTCTTATAAACGACCTTTATCCTCCCCAGGGAGCCGCGGCAAATCACGTTTTGCAAACGCTCTGGTCCTGTAAAAGCAGCTAGAAGCTAATGCAGAGGATAGGCTTAGGAGACTATGGTCATGTTCAGCCTACATGAAAAACTAAGAGTGACCAATTCTAATCAAAAATATGTGGTATTTCAGTGTTCCACACCTTTAAAAATTGACCCCTGAAATTCAAGAGAAGAAAGGAGTTTTGCATTTGGTTACCCCCAAATTCCACTACCTCCGCTCCGGTCCGCCCCCGCTTTCCGCAGCCGCTCGCTTCCGAACTCAATTTTTACTGGTACCCGCTCTACAGCGGCTCCGCTCCGGTGCGGAGACCTGAGGTGGGCAAACAGGCATGCGCGGGATTTTCGAGATCTTGTGATACAGGCCGAGCAATAAACGCGGAAGTTAGATCCAAACACCCGTTGTGTGGGAGAAGCATCAAAACGAACTGTTTAATCTGCCCATCATTTGTGTTGAGAGATCAGCAGTGTTTGGATCAACAAAGTGTGACTACTTTGATAGTAGAAACTGTATTTATGGCTTACTTTTGTGCATTTAAACTTCAGCCGCCATTGATAGTTGTTAAAAGTTGTTAAACCTGTGCATATGAAACAAAAAATGCCTTTTGTTTATCGATTTATTGTGAAAAACGGAAGTTGTGCTTGCTCCTTTTCCTGCTGGGCGGTTGTGATTTCTGTCCATTTACTGCGGAGGTGCTCCGGCGACCGGCAAAAATAGGATCGATCCTATTTTTGCCGGACGCTGGAACAGAGGGCGGCGCACTGCCGGAGGACGGCCGCAGTAGTGGAATTGCTCTGATTGACTACAACGGGACCGATTTTGCTCCGGCGTTCGTGTCGGAGCGGAGCGGAGGTAGTGGAATTTGGGGGTTATGAACATGTGAATTTTCTGCTGTGATCAAAGACAAATGATGTGTCCGTAAGTCTAAAAGATCTGCATAGTTTTAGCAGAACCTTCATGTTGGGAATTGGTTTTTACACATATCCATCAGCTGTGATCGGCGTTGGGACATCTGTTTCCCCGCACCACTATCTGATTCTTCATCCATGTCCTGTCGGCTTTCATTTATCCTGAATTCTGGGGTAGATGGACTTCCGTGAGTCAGCCACTTCACAAATCTCCCCGGTCTCTGCACCAGGACCCAACACCTCTGCATCCTCAGTCATCCCTCTCATAATATCTACTAAGCACCTTTTACCAGGCCCCGAGCTTTTAAGTGCCTCAGAGCCTGAAAACAGTCCCGCAGATCATTCCTTCACCAAAGCCAGTCAATCTCACTACTGATGGGAAATTGGAGTGACAGCTTGATGGACCTTCACAAGCATCTTATATCATCACATAGCTGATCTGACACACCAGCTGAGGCGGGTAATGAAACACCACGAAAGGAGAGACCTTAAATACAAGTTTCTGCCAAGTGGCTGCACATTTACAAGTTTTTCTATTTATTTAAAGGTGTGGAACAATAGTTTTATCAATACATTTGTAGTAGTCTCTAGTAGAACTAACGCCTTGTATACTTGGAGGGCAAGAAACACCGGTGCACTAATTCCAGGAGCTAGAAGTGAGCCATATCAGAGCTGAGCTACAGAAGGCAGGATTTTGACTCTTATTTCCCGATATTTGGGCAGCTTGCCTCTGATTGGACAACAGCAGCTTGACTCTACCACTGACTTTGCAACTTTGATGCTTTATCTCCAAAAATAACACATGCCTGGAGGAGTACTGCTGTGTGGTGAAGTTGCTAATGCTAACAGTTAGCTACTAGTAGCTAAGACGTTCTCCACTGTTTACTGGGCGCTAAACCAAGCCTTCCCCATTGTGAGTCAAGATGGGTGAGTCCATGAGTGTTAGTGACAGTGTGACGTAGATCTGTCAGGAGTTTCCAATCCTAGAGTTTCACCGTCTGTTTTCTATCTGAAGCTAAAGCAGGAGATCGGTGTAGTTTGCATGAATCACTCAGAGTGACCGATTATAATCAGGAATAACTCAAATGTTTTTCAGTGTAAAAAATGTTACGTTTATTTATGTTGCATCCTTGTTGACTGAACTCCCCCTTGATGCCGAAGGAAAATATGTTGAATCT
Source organism: Nothobranchius furzeri (assembly GCF_043380555.1). Classification (NCBI taxonomy): domain Eukaryota; kingdom Metazoa; phylum Chordata; class Actinopteri; order Cyprinodontiformes; family Nothobranchiidae; genus Nothobranchius; species Nothobranchius furzeri. The sequence continues at coordinate 42,332,852 of NC_091741.1, read as the reverse complement.
AAACCAGAGCCTTGCTCATTCTTCACTCTACTCCTTCTCACTTTATAACCTGCGGCTGTCGGTCATGTGACCGGCATCATAAAATCGTAGCAAACAATAAGATCTTTATGGCAACATGCAGCGTTTTACTGCTGCAGAATGTAAATGTCTACCAAGAACATCAACGTCGTTCACTTCCCACATTTGACGTTTTTATTATGTTTCAGAGTCCTTTTAATTATGAATTGCATCTTTGTCTGCAGCTTTCATCTGATTGGTTTGACACACTGATTTTTATCAGCGTACTGAGGAAAACTCGTGGAAGCTTTGGAGCGTGGCCACTGAACAAACAGCTAGATAAAACAGAGAATTACTAGAGAATATATCACAAAAACATACATTTTCTTTGCAGAATAACATTTATTTATGTGTTTGTCTTATTCAAAAGCTTTTTTCTTGTATATGTGTGGGCAGTGATGGTGTGGAAGAAGAAGAAGAAGAAGAAGAAGAAGAAGAAGAAGAAGAAAAGATCTATTCCATAGCGCCTCTCAAGATAAAAGTCATGAAGTACTTCACCAAAACAAAAAATTTAAAATATAAAACAGAATTTAGAAAATTATTCAAAATATGTTTAAAATGAGCAAAAATAGACAATTGTGATTAAAAAATGTTAAGAAAGAGAGAGAGAGTGAATAGGAAAGAGGGAAATCAGTGGATCCTGAGGAAGGTGGAATAGGTGTGGAGAGCAGAACAAGGAGAGGGTGATGAAGGTCACACAAAAGCCAGCCTGAACAGGTGAGTGTTCAGCTGCTTTTTAAAGGAGACCACTGAGTCCACTGATCTCAGGCTCAGGGGGAGAGAGTTCCAGAGTCTGGGGGCCACAGCAGCAAATGATCTGTCACCTTTGTACTGCACAAGCCACAAAATATGGACTCTAATTAAGAAAAATAAAATTATTATAGTGCCATCTGATTGGATCTTTGAACGTCTTGAAATAGTTGTAATAATCAATTTAAGTAAAGACATTTACTCTTCATGCTTACAGATGAAGACAAAAAATCACCGTAAGAAACAACGACTTTGTTTTTACAGTATATGAAGCGCCTCACATCTGAAGCTTTGAGAAACCTAAAAATAGAAAACATGATGTTTTAAAGGCAGGAGACTGAAAAGATGAAAATGAAACAAAAATATAATTATAACAATAAAAAACTTTGGTTTCCAAACACTCAAAACACTTTGAGTGCAACAAAAAAGGAAAATAAAGCAAATTGTCATCGAATAATGTATCAAGCTAAAAAACAACACTTGAAATTGAATTAAGTTGTTTTAACTGGGAATAATAGTATATAATAAAAACATAAAAAATGATAAATAAAAAAGACAAAACAGAAAAAAAACTGGAGAGGCAGAAAAAGACATCTATTTTTTCATTTGTATAAAATAAACTGAATATTTTATACAGACAAGAAATGAGAGACAATTTCAATATTTTTATCATTTATTTGTTCAAGAAACACGAACAACGCACGGATTTCACTTGATGTCTTCCAAGAATATAATAAAGAAACAATCATTTTCTTTATTCATTTGTCAGAAAATCAGATTTGTCTTCATTTGTACTTCTACAAAACATTTTTCTTTATTCAAGCTGAAACACTTTTATATTTGATTGATTTGAGCAGACTTACATCATCTTGTTTTAGCTCTTGCCATTCGGAGCTAAACAGCTGTTTGTTTCGAGTGTTTTTGTTATGAGGGGTCCAAACCAGCGTCTCACCAGAACAAGAACCCGTGTTGGACCAGGAGTTTATGCTGAAAGACCAACGTCTTTACTGTCTCCGTGAACCTGCTGCTGCCCCACTGACACCCCCCAAATCTAGCTTTTACCAGCGGCCTTCTCGGTATTCTGCTCACAAATCCTCTTTAAAAGGCCGTCATTGATCAGCGGCTCCTCAAAGATCCCGTTTCCCGTGCAGTGAGGGGTAACTGTTACATCACTGTCATGGAAACTGGATAAACGGCCACCTGATTTACGAGGAGGAGGTTCAGATAGTGACTTCTCATCCAGCAAATGTTGAGTTGGACTGGAAAGAAGGGCAGGAGATTCTTTCCCAACTGATTTGTTAGTTTAAATTGGGAATTTAAAAAAAATGAATTACACAGATGTTGTCTGGTCCATCCATCCATCCATCCATCCATCCATCGTCTTTACCCGCTTATCCTCGCAGGGTCGTGGGGGGCTGGTACCTGTCTCCAGCTGTCTCTGGGCATGCAGGTGGGGTACACCCTGGACAGGTTGCCAGTCCATTGCAGGAAAACACAGAGACACACAGGACAAACACCCATGCTCACACACACACACACACACACACACACACACACACACACACACACACACACACACACACACACACACACACACACACACACACACACACACCTAAGGACAATTTTAGAGGAATAATCAGCCTGACAGTCATGTTTTTGAACTGTGCAGAAAGCCGGAGCACCCGGAGAGAACCCCCGCATGCACAAGGAGAACATGCAAAGTCCAGGCAGAGACCCTAGGTCGGGATTTGAACCTCGGCCCTTCTTGCTGCAAGGCAACAGCGCTAACCACTGCACCACTGTGCAGTCCCCTGAGTGGTCTATGTGTACATTATTACTGCTTTGATCTAAAAGGTGGGCCATAATGTTTTTAGTCCTTCTCTGAGGCAGTGTCAGTAATAAACCACAGATAACAATAACTAGATAAACATCTGTAACTGGTTAGCCATTGGAACCAACCAAATTCAAGATGGCTGCCACAGTGCAGCCATCAGCATTAGCATACGCAGACATGGGTCTAACGCTTTCAAACGAACAGCATTTGTAATATTGGAAGAGTTGCTGCTGCAGTGGAATGGAAGGAAAATAAAATCAGCAGCACTGATGTTGCTTTAAAATAAAATCACCATTTCTAAACTCCCAACACTCCCAAATGTGGCACGAATTCCGTCACAACACTGTAATTTACTCTGTTTGAATGAAACCAACTTGTTTGTCTTTTACTTTGTCGTGGAAACAGTTTAGTGACAGACGCTCGTCCTCACCACCTAACTGAAGCACAATCTTACTGAGATTCGAAGATTTTTGCTTAAACATTTGTTAAACATGGTTCAGCCTTTTTCACCTGTTGGCAAAACATCTAACAAAGCACCCCCCCACCCCCAGCGAACCTCATCCTGAACATGAACCTTTTTTAGTTTACAGCTCTGTTAGGAAAAGGAACGCCAGGCTTCCATTAATCAACAGAGAATGGCGAAACAGCAGCATGAGTCCAAAAGACATATTTTAAAGCCCAGAAAGCCAAAAATTCTTCATCTTGGAAGCAAAGTGCACATTAAAAACAGCTTTTTAAAGTTTTCCCCTTTCTCCTCGCTACAGCTCCATCTCTGCTCTCTACCATACGCATGTCGTTTAGATCCGTCTCAAATCTTAATTATTGATCCTAAATCTATCCATTAGCATCTGCCACCACTGCATCTCACTCTCCCACAATCAATAAATATTCTCTTTCCTCAGATCAGAAGGTTTCGCCTGACCTGGATATTAAATTAAGTCATTGTTCCAGTGCTGTCGTTTGAGGTTTTCTCTGACAGTGGGAGAAAAAGAGGAAGGAAAAGACAGACAACCACCTGATTTGGCTCAACAGTGACCCCTGCTGTAGAGCACAGGCAGCCTTTTCTCCTTCACGTTTATTATTCACCAATGAATAGCAACACCACATTCATTTAAACATACTAGCACAGCAGGTGCAAATAAGGAAAAAAATAACCTTTTAGAAAATACTTGCATGCATTCAAAATGAACCATTAAAGAGTTAGATGAGCTGGATGCTTTACAAACGTTCTGCACAAATGCAAAAAGTTGCTCTTGCACACTTGCTCAGACGTTGTTGCATTGAGATATCTGAATGCTGCACTCAATCCATGTTAAGGCATCAGAATCGGAAACAGCTTTATTGTCATTGAACCAGCTTCCTGGAACAAGGAAATCTGCCTTCACAACACAAACCCACCAAGAAACGCACAAACAATCACCGGTTTGGGCAGGCTGTAAGAGCAGCTGCTGTACAGATATAAAAAAGGGTGACAAGAGGATCATCTGCATCTGCAGTGACGCGGGCGTCGTACCGACTTGTCGTGGTGAAGAGAGAACTGAGCCGGAAGGCGACGCTCCCAATTTACCGGCCGACCTACGTTCCTACCCTCACCTATGGTGACGAGCTTTGGGTAGTGACTGAAAGAATGAGATGACAGATACAAGCGGTCAAAATGAGTTTTCTCAGCAGGGTGTCTGGGCTCTCCCTTAGAGATAGGGTGGGAAGCTCAGTCATCCGGGAGGGGCTAGTAGTAGATCCAGAGAACCTCCACATCAACAGGAGCCAGTTGAGGAGGCGCGGGCATTTGGTTAGGATGCCTCCTGGATGCCTCCTTGGTGAGGGTTTCTGGGTACGCCCAACCAGGAGGAGACCCAAAGGAAGACCCAGGACACAGTGAAGGGACTATTCCTCAGCAGGCCGGGGAAAGACTTAAACCGGGCCGACACTGTGAGACTTTTTGACTTTTTTGAGCTGATTTTCCCCTCGTGCAGAAATGTACAAGATCTGGAGCAAGTGCTGAGCGTTGTATCGCACTGTTGAAGTACCGCTGTGAGCGGCTGTGACCCAAAAAGCACAATTTTTTAAAAATCTTTCACAATGTATAAAATAAACACAAACAAATACAGCATACATTAACATATTGAAAAAAAACATTTGAATGAAAAGGAGCAGATAGCAGAAAAAATCTTATGATTTCTGCCCCTTTTTACGAAACAAAATTATCCGCCAAACAAACACAATATAACCTCAGTCACTTTCTAATATTTTCATGTCTAATCTTTGACATTATAATTCACCTTTTCATAATTACTAAATACATTAGATTTTATACATTTTTTAAATATAGCTAGTGAAGTTGATTCTTTAAATTCCCTGTTAATGGCATTCCACAATCTTACACCATTTACAGAAATGTTACATTCCCTCACTTTGGTTCTGAATCTAGTCTGCAGTCTAGTCTAGTTTGAGATGGAGCTGAATACTACGAGTAAAAACATCGCACAGTGTCCGCCCGGCTTTAGGATTACCCCCGGAGGAGCCGGCCCAAGTGGCTGGGGAGAGGAAAGTCTGGGCCGCCCTCGGCTCAGGCTGCTGCTCCTGTGACCAAAATGACCCAAAATAAGCAAATGAAAATGGATGGATAGATCAGGGGTTCCCAATTTCTATTTTTTTGAGGACCCCCTTGCTCGTATCCAAGACAAGCCAGGACCCCAACCAAAACTGCTACATGTGTACACACATTAAATGTGATCATTTACCATCTTTATAAAGACACACAGAGTTGTAAATTATAAATGGAGTTCTGATTTTACTGTAGGGTGTGTTATTGGGAGTGTATAAATGTAATTTTTTACAAATAAATTCTTGCTAACCTCACAATCTCAGCAAAGACAAAATTGTGGGGAACCCCTGCAATTTTGTGGGGACCCCCAATTTGGGAACCCCTGGGATAGATGGACAAGATGCATTTCAAACCTACCCCAGCAGGGGATAGCTCTGATATGCAAAAAACACTTCGATACAAGCGCATACTCAGACAAACAACAACGTAATTCACGAATGGTGGGGGGCCGGGACTCCCTTCCCAACTGAGAAAGTTTTAACACATTCCTTCAGCCTCCACTGGTCAGAGGTGTGAGGGAGAGATAAGGAAGTTCTTAATAAAAGCCTAATTAGACAATGCTAAAAGAAAATCCCATAAAGCACATCTGTGCATCAGGAGGAGGAACTGGAATGCATCAAAGAAGCTAAAAATCAGAGCTGCATGTGGGAACTGCATGATTCTTGACTGGTACTGGTACTGGTACTGGTATGTGATGCAAACTCAAAAATGCTTAATTCAAAACGACAAATTAATCAGGATTTTTAAATATTCTACTGGTTTTGCTGCAGAAAATGATGATTTATTTTTATATATGAGTCCAACTTATGGATGTGGTGATCCTCAATGGGTGTCAGCAGTGCAGCGCCTCAGTGCTCACTCATCCAGGACGCCTAATCCTTCCTTAATTCTCACCTTGAGCACTTGTCTGAGGGACGGGTCTAATTGCTGGACGAGGTCAGTTGTCCGTGGTTTTGGTGCTTGTTTGTGGGGATCCTTCAAGAGGGGCTACTCCATGAATCAAGCCTCTGAACTGCAGTCGTGTCAGTGTGAGGAGCAGATCGTGTGCTCCACTGCTGCAGGGGAGAGAAATGCGCTCTGCAGGAGTGATTAACTTTCAGCCCAAGCCAAAGAGGAGACCGTCACTGGGATAATCCACGTATCACACTCCCATCATGCCTTTGTAGGTCAAAATATCAAAGGGAAAAATGTATGAAAACCTTTCAAATGCAGGAAATTAAAAGATGATCAAGTGAATGAATATTACTATCCAAAAGAGACACGTTTAGAAGGTTATTTCTGTCTGTAAAATAAAGGCAAACGACAGAGCTGCAGCTCTGAATGTGTTTAGTTAAATGGTGAAGATGTTAAACAGACTTCTGGGATTTTAGGAAGACGAAGCTGCAGCTGAGGCTTAAGAAAGCAGAAGATCTGACCTTAGGCTTAAATATATAAAACCCCAAACCTGAGCAGGACTATCGTGGATGGCAGATAAAACACAGGAAAGTGCTTTAAAAACTCAGGTACTAACTCACACTGATGACAAATGAATAACTTATAATAAGAAATGTGTCGCAATAGCGTGTTTTACTTACGTTGCAGCTTTTAAAGGTGTGGTTCTCTGAAATAACATTTTTCATTGATTATTTCTGATTATAAATTGGTCACTGTGAGTTTTTCATGCAGGCTGAACACGAAAATAGTCTCCTACACCAATCTCCTGCATCAGCTTCCGATAGAAAACAGACTGTGAAACTCTAGGATTAGGAAAGCCTGACAGAACTACGTCACACTGTCACAGACACTCACCCATCTTGACTCACGACGGGGAAGGCCGTCGCTGGTTCAGCATCCAGGAAACAGCAGAGATCGTCCCGACATGTAAAAGCTAACCGTTAGCATTAGCGACTCCACCACACTGAAAAACGCTTGTGTTGTTTGTGGAGATAAATCAGTATTGCAGATCCAAATCCAAATCCTGCTGCCACTCTCTATGGCAGCAGCCTTATCTGTGCTAATCCAAGCAATCCTGGGCTTTTTTGCCCCGAGTTTGGCTTGTAAGGCATTTATTCCTGCCAGAGACTTCTGTATTAATTAAATGAGTTTCCCACACCTTTAAAACGAATAAGATCACTTTATGAAGTTAGGCAGTTTGATCTAAAAGCTGCAGAACAACAAATTAGCTCCTCAAAATAGGATAAAGGCAGCAGAAAATGGAACCAGGAACTGTGAACCCAGAATTATCTGTAACGACTGGACTTGAAGACCCGTAAGGACACCGAGGCACAGTAAGGCACTTCAAAAGTCTTTATTAGCAAAAGCTAGGATGTAGCGTTACCCGTGGAGGGCGAGGCTGGAGACAGAGTCGAGGACAGGTGTCGGTCAGAACCAGGATGATACGAGACAGGTTAGAGGAGCAGGCGAGAAACGTGGTCGAGGACAGGCGAGGGCCAGACGTGAAGCGAGGTGGAGGAGGGAAACAAAGTCGATGATCAATGGGTCAGGCAGGAAGGAAGGCTGGAAGATCTACAGGCGAGAGCGTTCAATAATCTGGCATTGGTTGGAGAGCAGACTGGATCTTATATAGCAGGGGAGGTGTCATTGCCACCATCTTTGGACTGTAGACAACCACTCGAAGCTCCTTAATAAAATATGCAGATTTTTCTCTAGCTGTTGTACCTTTAGGAAATAAACCCAGATCGCTCTTATTTGTCACCTGATTGAAACACTTGATAAGCAAAATGCTGCAAAGTGATGTAGAATGGTAGGAAGAAGCCAGTTCCTGCAGCTGTCAGTAGCATCTGTCACGCCGCAGGCACAGGAGGATTGGACTTAAAATGCAGAACACCACAACTCGAGGCAGGAGAGGTCATTAAAATGAAAAAATCCTTTTATTAGGATGAGAATTGAAGAAATAAAGACTGTAGGACACAAGGTCAAAAATCTTAAGTTCTGTAGAACAAAAACAAAAGCTCACACATGAGCCAGGATCTGTAGTAACTAGAGGGGGACAAAAACAACGCTGACAAAGACAATGGACCGACAAACAATGGAGACACAGACAGGGTTATATGCACAGGGCTGGGGTGATAGGAGACGAGGAGCAGGTGTGTGGGGAACTGGGCACAGGTGAAACCAATAACAGAGAGGAGGAGCAGAACGGAGCAGGGGAGGAAACCAGACCTAACTGGGGACGGGAGCGCACACACACACACACACACACACACACACACACACACACACACACACACACACACACACACACACACACACACACACACACACACACACACACACACACACACACACACACACACACACACACACATTAAAGGAGACTAAGGCCTAGTCCACACGTAGCCGGGGTTTTTAAAAAAAACGAATATCCGCCCCTCCAAAAACTTGCATCCACACCACCTCGTTTAAAAAAAAAACTCTGTCCACACGTACCCGGATAAATACGTTGTTAAGGACATACCAGACCTGTAGGCGGCAGTACTTCCCCCGTTCTTAGCCTCGTCCTTCGTCTGTGGTCTTCCACAAGGAGCAGTAATTCCGCTTGCAAAAACAAACAAGCAGAAAGCGCTTGGACAATTGATAAAGCGAGCGCAGCTCTGAGGGCATCCATGATGTTGGCTAGTGTAAACACAGGTCGCACACGTGATGTCAGCATTTTTTTGTCGCGGAAAGTGACGTTGCGGATCTTAAAACTCCGGTTTTGTCCGTCCACACGCAGACACCCAAAACGGAGAAAACGCAGATCTTCACTTTAGCCGGAGTTTTTAAAAAGATCCGTTTTCATGTGGATGACAGGCCAAAACGTAGAAAAATATCTACGTTTTGGCAGATCCCCGGCTACATGTGGACAGGGCCTAAGAGAACTTGAGGAAAACCTGGAGGGGGCTAGGGACCAAAGGGACACAGAACACGACAGCATCTGCCAAATGATTTGTGGGGTTGGTTGCTTTTGGGATGTTTATTATGAGCAACAAAGAAGAGGAAAAAAAGAACAACATTAAAGATAAAAAAAAAATGCAATCATCAATCCATCTAAATAAAGACTGGTTCGTGAAGAAGGCTTCGGTTGATCTAGCTGCAGGATCGGGGCTCTACCGGGTCGAAGCTTGCTCCATGATGGATAAAGGGAAAGGTGGAGTCAAGAAGAGCAGCAAAGAGGCCACTATTTTCAAAAATAGCAGATATTTAAGAAATTTTCAGGCATTTGAAGGAGTTCCATTCCACCTGGTCTACTGAACCATGCAAGACTTTGCTAACACACACCAACAGGTAGTGGCAAAGATCGGAGATGAGGTCTTATGTAAATAGTTTTGTTTTCAGAGTGCGTCTTAGGAAAGACTATCAGCTGCTACAATATCAAATCTTGGCTCAAAGGCTGTAAAATTGGCAGAGTTAGCCCCATTTTTGTTTGCCAACCTTGAATAGAATCTTGAATTTTGACACATTTCATTTTTATCATTCTCGTGCACGTCTTGGCTTCAATCTGAGCATCTTTTTGTGTTTGTTCGGAAAGGAAAACAAAATAATCCACCAGGATGAATCAGTTTCTCCTTTTTGACCAAATCCTGACAATCGTGCTAAATTTAACACTTGGCAAGAGAATCCTGGCTCTCCGACTCCGGATGGGTGCACATTTATTCACTGACACCAGAAGATTCCATGTGTAGGGTTAGGTAAATTGAGTGCTTTAAGAGCTCAATAGATATTACCTCTACTTATGACCAATAAGCTGTGATACTCTATCTAAATATAGAATATCAACCCTGCTTGGTCTTTACTGTGTTAATCAGAAGATTCTAGGATTCTTTATCTATTAAGGGATTGTACACACTTTGTTTTGATTCAGAAAAGAGTCAGGTTTATAAAAGTAAGAATTCATTTTACCAACAATTAAAACATGACAGTTTAACTAGCATTTACGGTGATGGATGGAACTAAATGTGATGTATGAACCTATGTGTGAATGTGATGTTAGTCAGAACTTCCGTACCTAGGAGAGCTGAGTTCTGGATGTAAAATAATTTGGTTTGTGTTAAGCTATGAAGTTGATTATTATCAAAACCACATCAGACGCTATCTGTGTGTCTACTTCACCCGTTTCGGAGACCCTCTTGGTGGATCCGAAGTAAGAGGTCGGATGACCTCTGGCCAAAGATCCAGTAGTTGACAACAGCACCGACTTCTCCAGTCCAGAGATGTTTCGGGTCACGACAGACGGATGGAACCGCGCATCTGGGACTCTGAAGGAGTCTAAACAATATCAGCTTGTTATGCGGGAACTGTTTGCAGTATCAGCTTCGCAGGTGCAAAAAGATTTTGACGACGTGTCAAAAGCGTTGATGGTTAAAGAGGGTTTTACTTCAGGTGGCAGATCTGAAGCTTTCTCTAGAACTGATGAATCACCAGAGTGATCTGGTTTTAATGTTCTCATGTTATGATTGTGTAGCCAACCAGAGGTTGACAAGTTTGAGGAATATTACCAAGAATCTCAGAAACACACCTTCTTTGATACCGGATGCTCTGATCTGGGTAAGGGACTATTTATGTGTCATGGGATTTACCTTACTTTGTTCTTGTGTGAGTGCAAATGGTGATGACCTTGTCAAGTAAACATGCAATCAATCAATGTGATCACAACATAACATTCATTTCAACATTCAATCATTGAGCACAGATTAATGAAAGCATTTTATTTCATTATAATTATTATAAGTAGCAATAAACAAACATTTATTTACTGATTATCTAGCTTATAAGTTTTAGTCATTCTTTGATTTAGCAACTAATCAGGGCTGCGAGTGTTTGTCACATTGTGAGCCAGGAGGAGGTAGGACCCAAAGATGTAGAGACTCCAGATGACACAGGGCAGGTAGAAAAACCGTAAAAATCCTTTATTTTTAGGCACAAATGTCCATGCAACCAAAATCCAAAAATGCAAGAACCTAGAGGGACCTATTGGCGAACAAAAATTAAAAAAAAAAAACCTCCTAGAGACCAAACGAGGGGGAAAACAGGAGACAGGACCAGGAGGCTCTGGGGGACCGGCGACGGAAAACCAGGAGACGGGACACAGGGGGCTCAGGAGGCCAAAGAGACGAGGACTCAGGAGGAGGCTGACAAAGGGTCTCTGAAGAGGGGGATCCTGAAGAGGGAGGACCTGAAGAGGGGGACCCTGAAGAGGGAGATTCTGAAGAGGGGGACCCTGAAGAGGGAGGACCTGAAGAGGGAGGACCTGAAGAGGGAGCTTCTGAAGAGGGAGACTCCGAAGAGGGAGACTCCGAAGAGGGAGACTCCGAAGAGGGAGACTCCGAAGAGGGAGGCTCTGGAGACAGGGACTCAGGAGACGAGGACACTTTCCCCTCGGCAGGCGAGGACACTGCAGGAGGCTGCAGCGAAAACTCTGGAGGTCCTGCAGGCGTAGTCCCTGTAGGCGTAGTCTCTGTGAGAGACTGCAGCGAAAACTCTGGAGGTCCTGCAGGCATAGTCCCTGCAGGCGTAGTCTCTGTGAGAGACTGCAGAGTGGACTCTGGAAGAGGCGTAGACCCTGCAGGCGCAGACCTTGCAAGCATAGGCCCTGCAAGCCTAGGCCCTGCAAGCTCAGGTCCTGCAGGTGTAGACACTGCAGGCGGAGACCCTGGAGGCGTAGCCTCCTGGACCGGCCGGACCGGAGAACGGTCTTGGAGAGGGCCTTGAACTGAGCTGGCGGATGGAGCCGGCGGCGGTTGCGTCGTGGTGGAGAGGTCCGGCTCATCGGAGAGGCGGGGATGATGCTGGTGGGAACGGAGGATGGGGAGGAATGACAGCCCACCGGAAACGATGCAACAGCATTGTCAGGAACAGGCGAGGGTGTGGTGGCTCGGCCCATTGGAGGTGCTGCGATGGCGCCGGCTGAAGCAGAGGAGGAGTGACAGCCCACCGGAGAAGATGCGGCAGCGCAATCAGGAACAGGCGAGGTTGTGGTAGCTTGGCCCATCGGAGGTGCCGTGATGGCGCCAGCTGAAGCAGAGGGAGATGAGGAGTGACAGCCCACCGGAGACGCAGAGGCAGTGCTGTCAGGACCAGGTGAGGGGATGGAGGTTCGGCAGATCAGAGTCGTGGAGGGGTGTGTGGAGGACTGTTGTGATTTGCGGCTGAAGGTCACCAGAAGCTCCTTTGCGATGGGCCAAAAGGAGACCTCTTCTATGGGTTGAATGTCCAAATATTGGGCGGCCCACCGCAGGGCTCTGCCTCCCAGGCAAAGCACCAGGAACGACACCTTGTTAAATTCCGAGGAACTCCAGTCCAAGCACCCCGCACAGTCCTGGATGAATGCCCAGCAGGTCTCAGGGTCTCCATAGTATCGGTACATCTGGTAGGTCTGCTGGGTCCTCTCTGGTGGGTTCATTCTGTCACGGGAGCCAGGAGGTGGTTAGAACCAAAAGAAGCAGAGACTCCAGACGACATAGGGCAGGTAGAAAAAACGTAAAAATCCTTTATTTTTAGGCACAAATGTCCATGTAACCAAAATCCAAAAATGCAAGAACCTAGAGGGACCTATTGGCAAAAACAAAAAATCTCCCAGAGACCAAGCGGGGGGAAAAACAAGTGCATCGCTGACACAACAACGATACACCCACACCATAATGAGACGCAGACAGGGTTTTATACACAAGGGGAAAACAATCAGGGAAACAGCAACAGGTGAGTGGGGAGTGAGCACAGGTGAGATCAATTTACTAAGTGGAAACGACTGGGTAAAACTAAATCCACAGAGACCTAAAGCTGAGTGAACTGAAGAACAGAAACCCAAAAGAGAAACACTAACAGGGGTGAAAATAGTTAAAGTGGCTGGGGAACACTAGGAGGCACATGAGGAAGAACCTAGTGGGGAAACTGGAAGGCAAATGGGGGGGATGCAGGACACAGACATGACAGTGTTCACTTATTTGGAGGCATGAAGAATCCTGTAGGACGATAAGTTCAAGCTTGAACCTCGGGGAACATTGTTATTGACACTTCGTTATCTGTGTTCAGAGCAGCAGGCTCTGAGCTCCAGCTGGTAGGATGAAGGCAGGCTGATTTAGAGGGGACACACGCAGTCTCGTGTCTCCTTTTTGACCAGATGTTGAATGGTCAAACTGTACCTAAAAACTGACCATTGCTGGACGTTTCACATGAAACATATCTGCTCAGGACTGTAAGTATGAATGCAGAAAAACAGAAAATCAGGATTTTAAGCAGAATCTCTGCAGACACATCACACTGCCTTGGGTTTTATTAGACTGCAGGATTTAATAGCTGCTCTATGCAGAAGTGCCAAACGGTGTCCATCAAATAAGAGCTACAGCAGTTCGGATCAAAGCCATGTTGGAAAGATTGATATAAAACACCCCAAAGGAATCAGATTTTACTGTTCAGATATGTCCTCTCAAGTCATATAAGAGAAATGTGTCGAGCAGCGATAAAAACTCTCCTCCGTTCTGTGAAACGACCCACTTGCAGGAGAAAGTTGCTGCAGTTTGAAACGAACGTGAATCTGATGTGATGTGGAATAGAAGTTCTCTTCCTCATCTTAGTTTAATGCAGATCAGTTTTTTTTTTTGGTCACAGCTGCTTTTCCCACCTAGCTCAGTGGCCTAGTGGAGTGTCCGCCCTGAGTCTGGGAGATCAGGGTTCAAATCCTGGTAGGGTCATACCAAAGACTTTAAAAAAAAGGGGCCCAATGACTCGCCTGACACTAGGCATTAAGGGGTTAAAACACCAAATGGTTCCCGAGCGCAGCCGTGTCTGCAGCTAGGCTAAAACGAGAACAAATTTTGCACACACACCAGTGTGTGTGACAGCTACTGGAACTTTAACTTTAACTTAAAAAACTAAATGAAACGTAGCTCCAGAAGTCTCATTTATGGATTATGGACTGAGTCTCCGAGACTAAGTTCGTTTTCCAGAGTCTTCTGTTTCATTTCTCGAGTCTCAACAGCAAAACTTTCTACCTCCAGTGTTTGAGTCTTCAGTGTCAGACATTTAGACTAAATAGTCTTTACTGCTGCATGCAACTATGTTTAAACAGTTTTCAGCTTGAATCTCAAAGAAAAACGTCTTCGTCTTTTTTTGCATGGGGGAAAAATGTGTTTTAAAATTGTCATTAAACTGAGCATTAAAATCAGTTATTCATACAAATGCAACAGTGTGCACTCTACATATAAAAATGACTGATGATTACTTGATCTTTGTTTTGCTCCTAATCTGGAGGTAAAAATGATAAATAAACAGGTATTATCAGCTGATTGGTAAAAGCTTACATGGTTTGGGGAATGCGTTTAACTCAAGACATGCAGAATCACTCACTCACAGATCTCATGGTAAAAAAAAAAAATTTTTAAACGGGAACTGAAGGTGCACTGGAAAAGCCCAGTGGAGATCGAGAACGGGAGCACAGCGTCTGAGGAGGTGAGAGCAGATACAGGTGAGTCCAGAAAGGTAAGTCTAAGTAAGTCTAGACTTACTGGGAGTAGGGGAGCGTAGGAATGAGGGGGGATAGGTTGGGTGCCGGGGTGAATCCAAGTGGGTGTCCAGGAGAGGGAGCGAGAGGAGAGCAGGAGAACAGGGGAGCGGGCCGGCCGGGAGGAATGGAGAACGGTGAGAGCTGCATCCGGAAATCCTATGGGGCACAGGTGAGTAATCCTGAGGAGTTGCAGGAAACCAGAGGCGTAATCCAGAGAAGCCACAGAAGTCCAAAAATGTTCCAAAACCTGGTAATGGGTAAGCACAGGGAAAAGATCCAAAGGTTCACAAAAAATCCTAGAAACACTAGAGCACTAAATCCAAGAGGGGGGCAGGAAACTACCAAGCTGTAGTAATCATCCGGCGTCGAGGAGTGTTCTCCATCCTCCTTTTGTAGCCAGACCCGCTGATTGCAAATCAGCTGCAGCTGGAGCCTCCCTCTCCTGAAACACACAACTCAAAGATGGGAAAATGAGAGGAGTACTCACCCCGGCACATAACAAAAGCAGTCTGAAAACTTTACGATTGTCAGTCTGAGGTTTTATTTCATGTCATCGCATCAAAAAAAGGGCTTTTGGACAATCTAAAAGGGATTTTTAAAGGTTTGTTTGTTTATCTGCAGGCTAAACTTCCTTTAACCCTCCCACTGTCTTTATGGGTGACCCCGCGAGGAAAGTTGACCATTGAGAAGGGTTGATGGTTTATCCCTTGGGTGCATGTGGCAGGGGTGAGGAGTGAGCACCACCTCACCCCTGCCATGTGGACCTCAAGGGATAAACCATCAATCCCGCTCAGTGGTCAACTTTCCTCGCGGTGTCACACCCATTAGGACAGCGGGAGGGTTAATTCTTAACTTGACCTCTAATGCACTTTATTCCTGCACTGCCAGTTTCCCCTCACCTCTTCAAGGACCTGTTTATGTTCTCGTGTCCTTGCAGAGCAGTAGGTCACTGTAGATGGAAATAAGACCTAAGCTGCAGGAGTGTTTGTGATAAAAGTGGAAATTTTACAACTGCTTTATTTTAAGTCAGTTCAGCCTTTCTGTTTAACATAAAATACAAAACTCCAACGTACATCCAAAAAAACTGAATGTGTTTGTAACTCAGATGATGTTCTGCTTCTCTCGTGCAAATCAAAGCCCACAAAAAGCAGATTCAGCACAGCGAACCCTGAAAGATTGGCCACCAAAGTGAAAAAAAAAATAGAACAAAACAAAGGTCTACTAGAGCGCTGACAGTAAAAGGACTTGTCACGAGGCACCAGGCTGGCAGCCCAGAGAGCAAATTGCATTCCTGAGCTACTGGCTTCCATTTCTCCTCTTTAGAGCTACAAAACAACAATCCTTCAAGCTACATCGAGCGCCAACCTACTCAGCTCTGAAACTGCAGAGTTCTATGTGTGATGTCCATCTACCATTCCTCTTGGTGATGAAGAAATGAAGTATATTTGACAGATTTCTGCTAAAATAAAAGGTGGACAGAGGCTCCATGGAACTAAATCCAGTTTTGTTGTTTGAGGGTAAACTCCGGGTGAAATACCACACGGGGTGAAGATGAGATGGTTGATTCAGAGCTGCAGAGGGACTACTGAATCGCACAAAGAATGACAGATTTTGCTCCTTGTGTGTTTCATCTCTCTGCAGGCTGTGAACACAGGAGCTTCCTAAATAATGACCTGCTGATGCATTTATCATTTTGAGCGAGTTTTCATGAGTCAAACAGCAGTAGGTCTCAGGAAGGAGGATCAGGAATCTCCATGGAGAAAATCAGCCTGTTTAGAAAAAGGTTACGAGATACAAAAACATCCCAGGGATTTGTAGAGCAGTGGTACTCAACCTTTTTTCACTGATGTACCCCCTGTGAAATATTTTTTCAGCCAAGTACCCCCTAATCAGCGCAAAAGCATTTTTGGTTGTGTAACGGTATGAAATGACTGTTTTCCACCAAAAGTCATTTCCCCCTCTCCTCTGACAGGAGGATATATATATATATATATATATATATATATATATATTAGGCATGAGTGAGTACACCACTATCTGTATCTGTATCTTTTCAACCAACTAAATTATCTGTATTTGTATCTGTACTCGGAACAGGCGTGGCATAACCCGGAAGTGGGCGTGATTTAACCGGAAGTGGGTGTGGTTTACATCAATATATTATTTTAAGTCTGAAATTGATATGGATTGACCACAAGTTGTTATGTGTATTGTTTATTTGAAAACTATTTACAGAGCAGCCTCAGAATTGAGATTAAATATTTTTGATCATAATAGTAAAGGGACTATTACAGAACAAGTTTTTCAATCAAATCAGAACATTAATATTTAAGTGCATGGATTAATACATCTGAACTCATGCAGTAGGAACTAGAAAATATGAAATGCTAGAACCAGACACAACTTTATATGAATTTTTAAATTTTAATTTGATTAAACTGATTTTTTTCTTAACGTTCTTGGAATTTTCCCACACAAAGTGAAACAAAACAATGTTGATTAAGGTGTGTGTGTCTGAGAGAGATAGAGAGGGTGAGAGAGATATATTCATATATATATATATATATGAATATATATATACATATAATATATATATATGAATATATATGTATATATATTCTTTTTCTTGATGTGCTGCTTTGATGTGTGGGTTTCACCACTGTTGAATCAATAGTCTGTTCATTCATTCATTCTCGGTTTGAACAGAACACGATTTGCACGATGAGCAGCATCATTAATACTCTATCACTGACTCCAGTATTTTGCAGACATTTTTCATGACTGTTGTTTCCTAAAACGCCTGATTGTTTTAGACAGTTACAGATTTTGAAACTTATTTTCTTTCTATGAGCTGGCAGGAAATGAAAATATAACGATAAAGGTGCAACCTTTCCACAGCAAACACAGGAGTTCAGAACTGTGATTGTTTGAAGTGCAAATAAACAATTTTGCTCCCTTTGTCTTTTGTGTCTGTTTTCCAAGAAGTGTGTTGTAAGAGTTGCAGCATGATTACTGATCACTGATTAATCGAAGAATTAAAATAAAAGCCACTAAACTTGAACTCATGTATCATTTTTAAATGAACTAAGTCAAAGTTTAAAGTAAACAAATTTAAAAAATAATAAATCTACAGAACTAAGCAACAATTATTTTCGGTTACCTAGCTACATCCTTCTAGCGTTCACCTGGTGTCCACTGCTCTCTTGAAGGAACAAGGTCATACCTGAATGAAAATTACCTGTAAAAGGTAAGTTCTTCTGATGTTTTGGATTGGCAACTCGCATCAACCTGAACTAGAAACACACTTTACACACAAAATATGGGGGATGTGTATAATAATGCTTTAAATCATCTTTGACCAGTGCTGTGGAATGTTAAATGCCATGTTTTGATTCGAATAACCTCATACAAATCACAAAGTAGCACCACCGGATGGATTTAGTTTTATTTCCATCATTTAAATAATAAATTATTATGATTTTATTTCATGTTTGAGGGATTTAAAAATGGTGACAAGCCACAGCCTCAAAAACAGTTATTTATTGTAGTTAGTAGAATATTTGGTGATATTTGACACACTTTTACAGTCAAGGAAAATTATTTTAGCAATTTGTGGGAACATTACTGTTAAATGTAAACAGTCGATGTAAATTGTAGTTTTATTGATCACAAAGATGCGGAGTTTCTACTCTGGAAGTGCGTTCAAACCAAATTGTGCTCTCACTCAGGTCCCCAGACTTGAATCAACAATTAGAGAGACTTTCAAGAGAGTTGTAACACACCAAGATGACTCAAGAAGGCCAGTCTTCACCCAAGATGATGCCGGTGTTCAATGAACTCCGGTTGGACGAGGAGTTAACCGACGCAGTCATCAAATTTCAGGATGTGGAATTTAAAGTCCACAAGAACTGCCTCTGCTGTATACCGTACTTCCGGTGAGTTGATCCCCAGATGTTAGGACAAAGCAGGTGAATTTGTGGAAGAAGAAATAGAATATTTTGTTTTATTTGAGTCGTAAATCAATTAAAGGGAAAGACTGCATCACACGCAGTTTAATAAACAAGTTAATCTAATAAAGCAATCCCCCTTCAAGAGTTGTACACCGCCCACACCTCCTGTTTGAATAAAGCACCAACAGGAGAAACGTGCGTTTAGAGGTGGCGAGCGCATGAAGAGGTGGAGGATGACAGACAAATTTGTCCGTGTTAAAAATTCTCTGAAATACAAAAAAAAAAAAAAAACACAATAGAAACACAATAGTAAATGCACTGTATTGAACTGGATGCATGACAGGATACCCCAGAGAAGCTCTGTTGTCCTGGCGGGGAATTGCTTTGCAACACTCCCCAGGAGACGGAGAAGTCTGACAGCAAAACGCTTCTGTCAGTGTGTGTGCATCTTCCCCTCGTGGAGCTGACGCAGGAACGTAAACCGGGCTTAACACACACACCTCACTCGGACGGAGAACCGGCAACATGCTTACTAACTGCGTTGTTGGTTCTTTTTTAAAACACAGAAAAGGTTTCTTCTTTACCTTGCTGCTGCTGCTGCTATCTGTTGCGGCTGACTTCTTTATTGTGCTTTCTGCTTCTTCTTCTGCTGCTCTTGTGTGTTTTCGACTTGTTTCTTTCTCGCACTCCTTTCTATGTTCTATTGTTCGTGTGTTGAGTTGGCGTCTGGTTTCTCCTATGTATGTTTTATTGCAGAGTTTGCATGGGATTTCGTAAACGACTCCACATTTAAGTCCAGCAGGTATCTTGTCTTTTGGGTGCACTAGTCTGTTTCTAACTGTTGTGTATGGTTTTGTTGGTGTGTTTATGTTGTGTTTTTTCATTGTTGCTCTTGTCTTTCTGGGTTTCTGGTTCTTTGCTTTGGTTGTTCTATTCTTTCTGTTGTTGTTTGTTGTTTTCCTTTGTTTATTGCCCATGTCGGGTATCCGCAGGTCTTAAAAGCGTGTTGTATGTGTTTGTCCTCTTGTTTACGGTCTCTTTCTTCTGTTACCATGTTTGCTCGGTGATACAATGTTCTGATTACTGACATTTTGTGTATGGTGGGGTGTTCTGATGTGCCCTACATTACTTTTACAACAGTTTCTTTATCCATGTCCATCCCAGAGCTCCTTTATGACCTTCATGCTTATTTAGAGCAGCTGATTTTTAAAGTTAGCAAAGTTCATCCTTGGTAGTGGGTTCACTCACTCATTTAACCCTTCACCACTGAAATCAGTTTGTTCATTCCAATCCTCCTAAATAATCCTCCAATCGTCCAACTGGAATCCTTAAGGGTCCCGTAACGTCCATCCTGTCAGAACAGGCCTTGGGAGCCCAGGTGTTACTAGAACTAACGGTGTCTCCTCACCAGCGTGAGCCTCCAAACTGTGAAGGTTGGTCTCCAAACATGAACTTCAAATTCATGCATTTATCTCCTCTTGTAACACTTTAACATGTTTTAAAAGGCTTGAATCATGATAAGTTACACCTCCCAGACCAAAGACAGGCACAGAATAAGATAAAACATTATCATAGACACTATTGAGACGTCATTTATGAAATAGAAGTTATTTTTGTTCACCATTACTTCAACCAGGAAATAAGATGTATGGATTTGATGAAACCACGCTGTCTCATGCAGTCCTATATGTGTAACACACACACACACACACACACACACACACACACACACACACACACACACACACACACACACACACACACACACACACACACACACACACACACACACACACACACACACACACTGCAGCATGTTAGAATCTTTTGAATGATTAATTTAACTACACTGAACTGCTTTTGTGATAATTTAATCTCTTATTCTGGAGTAAAATAAAGAAACAAGCTAAATGATCACATATCTGTGGCATCAAGAAGCATCTTCTGAGTTCAAACACAGGGATGGAGCACAATGTTTACACCTGAACAGTATCAGGATGTTTTAGCTCACAGAGGCCTGCAGGTCTTCTGTTTTATGAGCAAAGTGCTGAGAATCCGCTTGTTATGAGCGCTAAACGTTATTTTGCCGCTTCCGTGCGGACCGGTAGGGAAACACAATTCAAACACGGAACCGAGTCTGGTTACCGAACCGAGCAGAATTCGGATGATGTCACACCGGTGCACAAAGGTGCGGGTTCCAACCCACAGGAGAGGAGGGAGAGAGGAGGTCAACAGCGAGTTGATCGCAGGGACTGAACTGATGTTTTTGTGCAAGACTGTGATAAAAACGGCTGCTTGTCCTCAATATCAAAAGTGTACACCCCTCCTGTTTAGACACGGCGCTCATGCAGGTGTCTCTCCCTGTTCCGACGCTGTGACACGTAATATTTTTCATTCATTAAGACTACTATTTATTTTTACTCAGTAACGGATACGATTTAAAATGTAGTGAATTACAATTATTTTTAAAAAATATAATCAAGTAAAAGTAAAAGTACAGATTTTAAAAATGACTTAAAATGTACACAAAAAAGCTACTCAATTACAGTAACGTGAGTAAATGTAATTCGTTACATTCCACCTCTGGTCGTTATCTTCTAGTCTTTTGTTCCTTGTTGTCCGTATTTTTCTTTCAACATCTTTGGTGTGTTCTTGCTGCGTTGCTTTTCTAACTGCATTGTTGGTTCTTTTTAAAACACAGAAAAGGTTTCTTTTTTACCTTGCTGCTGACAGTTTCGTTCACGGCTGCAAATTTCCTCAGAGCTGACGCTGATGGTAGCGTCACTTCCTATTCCTTTTATCTGCGGGCAGCAGAGGACGTTGGGGTTTCTCTCTCCGTCACCAAAGGAAATAGAGGAAATGGAGGCACCGGGCCGTTTCATTTAGTATTGGCTCGTGAGTTGCGAAGGGAATTGATTCAGCGCCAGCTGGAGGTGTGGCTGAGATTCTCATGTGCGGTGCAGCCACATCACATGGTACCGGCTAACGTCACACAACACGATACGATTCAAATCTGGAACATTCTCAGGTTGGAACAACACAATAATTTTAAGTTAAGCTTCAGAAACTGTGGGTCATACAGATTTCTTTGATTTCAGCTGTGAAATAACCTGCATCACTTAGACAAGAGAGTAGAACACTTGCTACGCTTGGACAGTGCATAACTGTCAACTTCTCATGTCCACAGTTTGATGCTGTTGTTGTTGTTTTCTCAGATAGATGCACAGAGGTAAAGCCAAAGCCACTGAAAACTTGCATCGTGTTGTCAAATCTCAGAAAACTTTAATAATCTACCTGCAAAGTTTTAAATAAGGTTTCAGACTGCAAGATATGCTGTTGCCCTTGAACAGCGAGGGCTCATTTTGGTGCACTGAATGCAAAAACCCAACATGATTTCAAGTTTGTGCAGAAATATTCTGATTAAATCAGGATTAATTTTCAAGAAATAAAGACAGAATTAAGATGTTGTGATTTATTTCTGACGTGGAATGTGATTCCATCTGCATGTTAGTATATCTAACAGGTTACTGGCAGTTGCAGACCAGTGAGATAGGGGGTTTAAGTCAGCTGTTATATCAGAAAATGCTTGTACTTCTTGCAGCAGGAAATCTTTGCAAGCTGCTGAAAGCTGACAGAAGCATTTTCTATTAAAATGAGAAACCTGGGGGTATATTCCCTCTTTAAAATTAGACTCAGCTTTAGAAATAAAATAGGTAATCAGTTTTTTTTGTGATTTAACAAAAGGGACCATTCCGATTCATTTATTTATACTATTGTAAATAACTAGATAAAAATCATCATCTGTTTCCAGAGGACTGTTAATAGAGATGAACATAAGAACCTTTATTGCCTCTGTGAAAACTGTAATTCACTGATGTGTCTTTTTCCAGATCCCTCTTCACACAGTGGTCTCCTCCAGAAGACAGGGTTTACGAGCTGCCCTTCACGTCAGCTGAAACAATGAAGATCATCATTGACTTCGTTTACACTGGGTTCCTTGTCCTCACAGACAACAACGTAGGCAAAATTATGGAAGTGGTTGACTATCTCAACTATGAGGAGCTACTTGAAGCTTGCAGCGACTATCTCATCACACGACTGTCCCCACACAGCTGCATTAACACCTGGAAGCTTACATCCAAGTACTACCTTCCTAAGCAGTGCTCTGCAGCCTTTTCCTACATCCTTGACCACTTTGAGGAGGTTGCTTTCTCTGGCAGTTTCCTGGAGCTGTCCATGCCAGAAGTCGAACACATCATCAGCAGCGACAGCCTGATGGTGAGACAGGAGAGCGCCGTGTTTGAGTCCGTCGTCAGATGGGTATCCCACTCGCCCGCGGAACGTCAGAGAGACACTCGTGTCCTTTTGTCTAAGGTACACTCACTTCCATGACTAGAGTTAGATTAATGTTCTTCACAGTACAGAGATGCTTGTGCTAACCTGACGGTGATAAACAAATCACATGCAGTCAAGTTCATGAACTGTTATTAGTAGGATTTCAACGAGAGTTTTAAACATTTATCCGAAGATTAAATTGGGCCAAATAACATGGACTCCTCCTTGAACTGTCACCTTATCGTGGTGGAGGAGTTTGAGTGCCCTAATGATCCTAGGAGCTATGTTGTCTGGGGCACTTTGTGCCCCTGGTAGGGTCTCCCATGACAAATGGGTCTTAGGTGAAGGGTGAGACAAAGAACGGTTCAGAGGATCTTTCATGGACGTAAAAACAAAGAGTCGGAGTACCCGGCCCGGAGGGTTACTGGGGTCCCACCCTGGAGCCAGGCCAGGGGTTGGGGCCCGTGAGCAAGCGCCTGGTGGCCGGGCTTTCGCTCATGGGGCCCGGCCGGGCCCAGCCCGAACCAGATACATGGGCTCATCCAACTGTGGACCCACCACCCGCAGGAGGAACATTAAGGGTCCGGTGCAGTGTGGATCGGGTGGCAGACTGAGGTGAGAGCCTTGGCGGTCCGATCCCTGGACAAGGAAACTGGTTATTGGGACATGGAACGCCACCTCGCTGGAGGTGAAGGAGCAGGAGCTTGTGGCAGAGGTTGTGCGGTATCGGCTAGATATAGTCAGACTCACCTCAACACATAGCATTGGTTCTGGAACCCAAGTCCTTGAGAGGGGTTGGACAGTCTCCTTTGCTGGAGTTGCTCCGGGTGAGAGGCGGAGGGCTGGGGTTGGCTTTTTGTTAGCCCCAAGACTCTCTGCCTGTGTGTTGGGGTTTACCCCGGGGGACGAGAGGGTAGCTTCCCTGCACCTTCGGGTCGGGGAACGGGTCCTGACTGTTGTTTGTGCTTATGGGCCAAATATCAGTTCAGAGTACCCACCCTTTCTGGAGTCCCTGGGATGAGTGATAGATAGTACTCCATCAGGGGACTCCATTGTCCTGCTGGGGGACTTCAATGCTCACGTGGGCAATGACAGCATGACCTGGAGGGGTGTGATTGGGAGGAACGGCCCGCCTGATCTGAACTTGAGTGGCGTTTCGTTATCGGACTTCTGTGCAAGCCGCAGTTTGCCCATAACAAACACCATGTTCGAACATAAGGATGCCCATCGATACATCAGTACACTGGGGCGACATTGGCACAGGAGTTAAGTGCTCGCCCAGTAATCGGAAGGTTGCAGGTTCAAGCCCTGCTCAGTCTGTCGCAGTCGTTGTGTCCTTGGGCAAAACACTTAACCCATGTTGCCTGCTGGTGGTGGTCGGAGGGACTGGTGGCACCAGTGCTCGGCAGCCTCGCCTCTGTCAGTGCGCCCCAGGGCAGCTGTGGCTACATCGGAGCTCATCTCCACCAGTGTGTGAATGTGTGTGTGAATGGGTGAATGACTGGTTGTGTTGTAAAGCGCCTTGAGGGGTTCCATGACTCTAGAAGGCGCTATATCAAATACAGGCCATTTAGCATTTTACTATTTTACACCTGGTACCAGGGCAGCCTAGGTCGCAGGTCGATGATAGACTTTGTAGTCGTATCATCTGACCTGCAGCCATATGTTGTGGACACCCAAGTGAAAAGAGGAGCGGAGCTGTCAACTGATCACCACCTGGTGGTGAGTTGGATCAGATGGCAGGGGCGTAGACCTGGCAGACCCAAACGCATAGTGAGGGTCTGCTGGGAACGCCTAGCAGAAGAACCTGTCAAGACTGTTTTCACCTCCCACCTCCGACAGAGCTTTGACTGCGTCCCAAGAGCAGTGGGGGACATCGACTCCGAGTGGGCCTTGTTCCACTCTGCGATTGTTGAGGCGGCTGTTGCTAGCTGTTGTCGCAAGGTGGCCGGTGCCAGTCGTGGTGGCAACCCCCGTTAGAGGTTTGGGGAGCCATCAAGCTGAAGAAGGAGGCCTACAGGGCGTGGCTGGTCTGTGGGTCTCCAGAGGCAGCAGACGGGTACTGGATAGCCAAGCGGGGTGCAGCAGTGGCAGTTGCTGAGGCAAAATCTCAGGCATGGGAGGAGTTTGGTGAGACCACAGAGTAAGACTATCGATCGGCACCAAAGAGGTTCTCGCAAACTGTCCGGCGCCTCAGGAGAGGGAGGCAGCAACTTGCTCACACTGTTCACGAGTGAGGGTAGGAAGGATCGGGAGATCGACAGGCGGATTGGTTCGGAGTCTGCAGTGATGCGGACGCTGAGCCGATCTGTCGTGGTGAAGAGGGAGATGAGCCAGAAAGCCAGGCTCTCGATTTACCGGTCGATCTACGTCCCAATCCTCACCTATGATCATGAGCTTTGGGTAATGACCGAAAGAACGAGATTGCGGATACAAGCGGCCGAAATGAGTTTCATCCGTAGGGTGGCCGGGCTCAGCCTTAGAGATAGGGTGAGGAGCTTGGACATTCAGGAGGGACTCGGAGTAGAACCGCTGCTCCTCCGGATCAAAAGGAGTAAGTTGAGGTGGTTTGGGCATCTGGTCAGGATGCCTCCTGGACGTCTCCCTGGGGAGGTGTTTCGGGCATGTCCTGTCGGCAGGAGGCCCCCGGGTCGACCCAGGACACGTTGGAGAGGTTACATCTCCAATCTGGTCCGGGAACGCCTTGGGGTCCTGCCGGAGGAACTGGTGGAGGTGGCCGGGGTGAGGACGGTCTGGAGCTCCCTAGTTGGGATGCTGTCCCCGCGACCCGGACCCGGATAAGCGGAGGAAGACGACGACAAATAACATGTAATTTAATAAAACACCAGTTATATGTGTCTGGATACTTGATAATAATTGCTGAAGCTCATGAAGTAATCTAGAGTCTGTCTTCTCATCTGTGTACAGATCAGACTGGTCACAATGGATTCAGAGTACGTATGGAACAACGTGTTGGGAAATGAGCTGGTGAAGCAAGATGGAGCCTGCATGTCCATCGTTTTACGTGCAACTAGACTTCAACAACTTATCTTGCTAACTGAGTGTGGTTTTACTGGAATCAACGACCCCCTCAGCCGTCCTCGCCTGCCTCCCGCCATCCTCCTGGCCATTGGAGGCTGGAGTGGTGGTGATCCAACCAATGCTTTAGAAGCTTATGATGTCATGGCTCAACGCTGGACCACCGTGGAAAACACCATGGAGCGTCCTCGTGCCTATCACGGCTCCGTTTTCTTAGATGGATTTGTTTACTGCATCGGTGGCTTTGACAGAGTGGAGTATTTCAACAGCGTCCGCAGGTTCAATCTCATCACCCGCACTTGGATGGAGGTTGCACCAATGTATCATCGCCGGTGCTACGTGAGTGTCAGCGCTCTGAATGGGCTCATCTATGCAATGGGAGGCTTTAATGGACAAACAAGACTTGATACAGCTGAGTACTACCGTCCTGAAACCAACCAGTGGCATCAAATTGCATCCATGCGTGAGCAAAGAAGTGATGCCAGCTGCACCGCATTTCAGGGAAAGGTGTGTGGCTGTGCTTTAGTGGAACTGAAACATGTGTAATATTAAATGAGCTGTTAGTTTCCAGAAAAAAGAGTTTAAATCTGATCAGATTGAACAGCTTGAATGGGCATCAAGAGGAAAATGGATTAAGGTTGCTTTGAAATAACTCATATAGAAAAAAATGACAACAGTTTATTCAGTCACTAATCTAAAAGCTGCTCCTCAGCCATAAGCAGAACTATAACATATTATGATTTTTTTTTGTCAGGAAAGATATTTTTTTGAAGATTTTAACCCTTTTAGGCTCAAAATGAGTTTTGATAACAGGACGAACAACTAAGTCCTTCAGGGGTACTTCTGAGTTAAAAAATGCTCATGAAATACGTGTGTGGAGTAACCGGGTAGGAAGGTTTTAATGCTGCAAATCTGCAACGCCTGCCTCCAGAGGGTTAACAAACTGTTTAACGGATTTTATAGAAACTCAATTATCTATTTGAAACTGTTTCTGTGTGTGTCAATAGATCTACATCTGTGGTGGATTCAACGGACACGATTGCCTGCCGTCAGCAGAGTTTTACACACCAGAGACCAACCACTGGACATTGATCCGCCCTATGAGCAGCCCGCGCAGTGGTGTCGGAGTCATCGCGTTTGCAGATCGTGTTTATGCAGTAAGTGCTTTTTCTCCTTTCGTCCTCCATTCAGGCTCCTCATTCTGCTTTACTAACACACAGGCTACCCCCAGTCTTTTAGGCTGTCGTCAGAGTTGGAATTACTGTTATACAAAGCACTCAGTGTGAAAATGCAGTATTTTAGAAGTTTTCTTTTATGAAAACATCTAAAATAAACTTCTAAATGATCGAAAGCCACCAATTAGGTCAGACATAATAGACTTTTACTCCCAACAGGTCGGCGGCTTTGACGGTACTGAACGTCTGCGCAGTGCTGAGGCCTACAATCCGCAAACCAATACTTGGGTGGACGCGCCACCTATGCTTACTCCACGCAGCAATTTTGGCCTGGAAGTGATCGGAGACAAGCTCATCGTTGTTGGAGGCTTCAATGGCTTCTCCACCACTTTCAATGCCGAGTTCTACAGCACTACAACCAATCGGTGGACTAGAATCTGCAGCATGAACGTGTTCCGCAGCGCTTTGAGCTGCTGCGTGATATCTGGACTTACAAATATGGAGACTTATGCTTACCCCCGAGAAGCTCTGCCTTTAGAAGAGGAAGAAGAGGAAGAGACAGTCTGAGAGTTCGATTCCACCATTCTGAACCAATGGAACAGAAATAAACAACTTCTGTAGGACAATATTGTGAGTTTATTTGTAGTGAAAGTAGAGTTGGTTTCAAAACGAGCAAAGAAGTTGTTTAGCTCCTCTGCCTGTGTTCTGCTGCTGCCAGTGTTGGACAGAGTGTGGCTTCTGTAGTTGGTCAGAGTCCGAATCCCCTTCCACGTCTTCCAGGGATTGTTGTTGTGAAAGAGGTCTTCTATTTTCCTCCCGTAGACTCTCTTTGCCTGGTGAATGCCCTTCCTCAGACTAGTTCTGGCTATGCGGCACAAGTTGCTGTTACCTGACTTGAACGCAATATTGCAGGCTCTGATTAGAGCCTGGACCTCTGATGTCATCCAGGGCTTCCTATTTGGGAAGATCCAAATCTGTTTGGACACTGTGACATTTTCTACACAGGTTCTGATGTAGGACAGCCTCCAGGTCCTGTTGTTCAAACATGAACATGAAGTGATGAAACACTCTTGTAAATACACAGGGAGGGTGAGGAGACATGCCAGCTGTTAGATTAAGGTGTTAAAAAGACAAATGCACATCAAGGAGATAGGTTTTAGTTTCAGTTCTACAAACGGACACTAGGGGGTGCTAATAGCTAATTCACAAGTGTCAGACACAAGGCCCGCGGGCCAGATGCGGCCCGCGGAGCATTTTTATGTGGCCCGCGAGATAAACATCAAAAATATATTAAAACTGGCTCGCTGGCCGATTTTACCGCAAAGCCGACGCGCCCCCTCCTTTGTGTTTTTTCCAGCGTCTGCTGCCGGTGTCTGCAGCTCCGCTGTCTCGGACAAACTAAACACTCCTCTCACTCAGCACCGAGTTCACTCAGCTATTTTCTGACATTGAAGCCCAGAAACGGAGATTCCAGCCGCTCAGTAATGTGCTCACGACTGAAAGAGAAAGCTTTCCAACTGACGTCCAGACAGAGCTGATATAACTCCAGCGAGCAGCGACACGCTCAAACCAGCACGACTCTGTGGTTGTGTTTCCTCCCCGACACACAACAACGTGGTCAAGCTGCTCAGACATGTTCATCAGCACAAACCTATGTGAGCACCTGTTGTCATCTAATGTTGTCATTCTTGTGAATTATTATAAGAGCAGGGGGGGGGGTTATTAATGCTAGTAACAAATAGAAATGACTATTATGTTAGTTCATGGAAATGTTGAATTTGAATGTTCACCAAGGACATATTATTTAATTTGATTATTTAGTGTTATGAGACAGTATTTCTGATTTGAAATTAGTTAAGAGGCTCAGTATTGTGTAATCTTTAAAACTTCATTACCCATGAGACTTAGCGTGTTCCCAGAAGGCTTAACAGAAAAACCAGGAAGTAGAGAAAAAAACTGGCGCTAAGAGCAGACATGTAACTTTCCTGTAAGGTGTTCTAATTCACTAAAAGTTCGAGTTCAGCAAGACAAAGTCTCGTCTCATTCTTTATTTTGAAGAAGCTCGGTTGAGCTACAATAGTCATTATTATGATGAAGATGAACAAAACAACAGGAGTCTCCTCCTCGGCTCAGATCAACCCCATGATGCAGGTATCTGGCTGGAACAGGTGAGCATCACAGTAAACCAGTGGAGCAAACTGAGCTTTAAATATGTTGGTTTTATGCTCTTTTTCTGCTCCAAAACATGAAAGTCAACAGGTGAGATGTTGCGTTTTCATTTAAGATAAAATGATATTTTTATTTTGTTGTTAGCCCGTGAGAAAATATTTAACCTACAGTAAACAGGAAGTGGAAAGGCTGCAGATAGATGAATAGAATAGAAAATCCCTTTATTGTTCCTCAGTGGGGAAAGCTAGATGTCGCAGCAGTGATGACACGTATTACAGGAGAAAAAAAGGAGAATAAAAAATAAGAAAAATGAATAAACAAGAAAACATAAATCCTGAATAGATTTTAAAAATGCTGATTATACCACAAGTAATGAATACCACTGATGCCTTTTATTTAAAACTGACTTGCTCGTGTGTAATTTGGTTATTCCACATTCAGTGTTGATGCAGAAATAAGTTTGTTTCCAAATTTAAAGGTTCAAAATTGCATATATGTTGATAAAGAAAATGTTGAAATTTGCCGTCAATTTTCCAAAAAATACTAAGTTTGGCCCTCGACTCCGTCCCAGAGTTTCATTTCGGCCCCGTGTGAGTTTGAGTTTGACACCCCTGAGCTAATTGCTAATAGCAAGTCAATACTGCTTAGTTCCCCTTTAACAAAAAACAAAAAGTATAGTTTATTTTTTTCCTTTTAATATTTCTGACATTACATGTTTTAACTTTAACATTTTGTGATAAATGACCTGTATTTGATATAATACCTTTTAAGGTTCTACAACCCCCCAAGGTGCTTTACAACATAACCAGTCATTCACCCACATGCACAAGCATTCACATGGTAGATGGTAGGTGTAAATGTTGGCCAGGAGATCTTGTACTGGTCGTTCATAAATCTTTATGGGATCCTTCACATCACCTCAGCAGTAATATAGGTGTCATATGATTCAAGATTGATGAGCTAACGGCTAGTCTGAATGCTGTGTCTAACCACAGCCCCAATCAACAAAATTTCAAGCAAATATTTAATAAGCCTTTACACCACTTTAAGTTACATCACTCTGTTATTTCATCGGCATGCTAAGACATTCCTACCTGACTTGACTGGTGTAAATTCCATCCATTTCCAGCTGCTTACCCGGGGTCGGGTCGCCGAGGCATTAGCCTAAGCAGGGAGGCCCAGACTTCCCTCTCCCCAGCCATTTGGGCCTAGCCTAGTGAACTAGACCAAATTCTTGCTTTGCAAAGAATGGTCTAGGCATGCTCCATTGGAACCTCAGCAGCTCCTACCAGGACTCTGGCTAGCCAATCACAGCTCTCTAGAGGGGTTTCAAACACATAAAGAGCTGTGATTGGTCCATAATGGTGGACCAATCATAGTGCTCTATCTGCTTAGTGAACAAATCACAAAGCTTTATCTGCTTTGTGGGCCAATCAGGGCCCTCTATATGCCTGGTGGGTGGGATGATGCAACAGAGTGAAACAAGAGTATGTCACATTGATTGTCCAGTGGAATGCGGAGATCATTTGAAAGACAACGGTAGAACCCGCCCCACAACCGAGAGCCGTCAATGGAGCATGGCCAGACTAAACAATACATTTATTTAGTCTGGCTTGCCAGGCTAATTTGGGCCAGCTCCTCCAGGGGAATCTCCAAGCCCCTCCTGTATGGTGTAAATTAATACAGAATGCTAAGTAGTGACAGTAAAATGTGGAATATTAAGTTATTTTTGGGTACATTTGTTAGAAAATGCATTATGCATATTATTGTCAAAATGTTTTGTGCAATTGTTGTTTTTCACATGCATGACTCATCCAGAATAGAGCAAACAGAACAGAAAACTTCTTAACGTGACAATGTGAAGTTTTTACCATTAATCTCTGGAAACATCCATCAAAATCATGTTGAAAATGAAGTAAATGATGCCCAGTTGTTGAAAAAATAATAAATTATATCCATGAAAATCTGGTCTAAAATCCATGGGAGCAGGTCTAAAGTCTCTGGGTGACACCATATTAGATGTCATGTTTCCTGCTATAGGAGCCCATGAGGACAAAAAGCATTTCCCGATTTGTAACAAACGGTTACAAAACTTTCCCCATTCGTAAACGTTGTTGTTTTATACATTACCTTTACAATTTACCTCTTCTTTTGTTGCCAGTGAAGAAGGGAGTCTGAAGTTCTTGTCATTTTGCTGAAGTATGCACTCCCCGGGGCTTTTTGACCCTAATGGGCATACGTTGGTAAGGTCTTACTCCAACACAAAAATACTGCTTGCTTGCAATGATTTAGGTATCTACTGAAACCCTTGTTGAGTGTATGTATGTGTTTATATGAATTGTGAAAAAGGCCATTATTGTATTTAAAAACCAGTCTGTTCCTCTGTGGGTGCCCCGGACCTACTTCCTTTTAGTTCCCTGGAGTCTACCAGCTCTAGGGTGGCATTGTTGCAACATTTAAACTTTTCAATATTCTACGTAGTACTGACCCATTTTGCCACATTTGCACCTGGTTGTTACCAATCCTGTTCACGTTGACTGTCATGGCTGATAGACACAAACAGAATCACATCATCTGCAAAAAAACAAAGATGAGATTTTCAGATTCTCAAAGCAAACTGTTAATGTCGGCAGTTGTGTCAGTACGTGGCACGAGTAGGCAAGATTTCCTTTTCCAAGCTTTCCTCAAACCTGCGTCACATGTAGCAGAGTCAGGCATCCATCTTAACTTCCCTTTACTACTTCTTTCTCCTAACGCTCTCCTCTCCTATGCTGCCCTCTAGTGGTAGACCCAACACGTATATTCCCATCTCCATAGCTACCCTTTTCTGTTTCAATCCAACAGTCAGATGCAGAAAGATGTGGGTGGGTTTAAAACATTCACAAAGTAAAATGGGAAAGAGACGTGAGCAGTTCCTAATGTTTCACTCGAGTTTGAAACCAAGCCAATATGAGATGTCTTGCAGGCTGCAGCTTTATGTGATTTGTCAGTAATAATGAAGACCGATTCAACAGATGACAAGAAAAAATAACCTCATTCAGTCACAAGAGAACTCAAGGCCATGCCCACACAATAAAGACACTGTTAGATTTTCACTCCCTCATAGAGCTTCTCCAGCAGAAGATGTGAGCTATTTTAGCAAATCGTGAAACAGTAATCCAGAGATTATCGCATATTGCAAGGAGTCCGTAGCAGAGGGGTGACTCAGACTGATATCACAGCTGTTTGGACCAGCAGGGACGGATAAAAGAGCCTCATCTTAGGCTTCCTGACAGCTGAGAGTTAGCAAACTGACACAGATACAGTCATTTGCTTCCACTTTTCTAAAACTCTTGGCCCCTGTGTGAAAGCCCATTACTGATTCTAATCATGATCATCCGTCAGTCTCGCTACGGGCGACTGCTGTTCCTGCTTCTACTGGAAAATTAAGCAAGCCATCGGATTTAGGAGAACACTTCCTTTCCCTTTTGAAAACCATGATTAATGACGTGCACTTTCTTTCTGCAGATAGATTTCCTAAGCTTGACACCGGGTCCAAACTCAGGCATAAATATATTCCTATTAAGAGATAATTATGGTCACAAGCTCCTTTCAATTTGCCTCGAACAGCAGAGCTCAAAAACACGCCTTTAACAAACGTTGATGTACAAAGTGTAAAGAAAATCATTAGCTGCTCCGGGGTTTGCTTTGTTTCTCTGCTTTTAATAAAAGATACAAGCCAACAGCAATGTAGCTCACCTGATAGTAAAAAGGGTCAGAAATGTGCTAGAGGTTCGAGATAAGGCTTTATGTGGACAACACAAACAAAGGGGTTAGCTTAATTGTTTTTCTGGGCTGTCTATGTAAGTTGAGCCATTAATTATCAATGTTTCTGATAAATATTTCCTTTTTGACTTACTCAACTTTCTTCAGCATGGACAACATTCACAATGCTTTAGAAATGTCAACTCAAAGTACAATGGCAAATTTGGAAAACAAATAAGCTTAAAAAGTTTGTTCTTGCCTCTTAACGTTCTAACACCATTTAGCTGTGAATGTATTGTGGAGATTTTTAATCATAAAATCATAAAGTGGTTCTCTCTCATTTGTCTAAGACCTCCATCAATAGTTGGACTATCTGGTTGTCGACCTCACTGAACCGCTGCAGTTCCCTGGGTCCTCCACTCGTTACACACTTGTGTATTTAACAAGAGAAAACCACTGGTGTGAGAGGTTCTCCAATCAATAACATCAGAGAAGGTGAAACAGCCGGCTGCTACCACTTCTACTTTAGGACAAACTGCCAGAGTCCCAAAAAGAAAAACACCATTTTAAGTCACGGACAACTAAAGATATTTGGACCTAGAAAATGGCGACTGGCGTTTAGCGCTATCTTGTGTCCTTTGGCATCACGGTTTTCCGGTTCCGGCAGAAGAATTCAAAAATAGCTTTTCTTTCCTTGATTTAAACATGCATTGCACAAAAGTAATTAAAAAGGCAACAAAAAAAAACAAACACTTTAATTGCCTTTTCTCTTGTTGAAGGGTGAATTAAAGAAAAGAGATTGTATAAATCTGACACTTGGATGGAAACTCAAACTTAAAATCTCAGGATTTCCAGGATGTCTCATGTGAATGAAGCAATCATACCATAAACAGGTGTCACATTGTGTTGCTTTGTTGGCCAGATGGAAGGGTTTATCAGGTCAGGTGAGGCCCAGGAGCCACAATTGAAGGTCATCGTTTTATTATGGCTGTTTTGGTAACAATTTAATCCGGAATTTTCTTGGTTTTCCAGTGAGAGCTGGGAAGTGTGAGGCCAAAGAAATCTACAGACTTGCCTGTAGGAATTTGTGTAATTCACATTTTAAGTAGACCACTTATCAGGAAGTGTTTGGAGGCTATTAACCTCTACCTGTAGGCAGGGATGATTATTCACCACTAATCATTCATCTGGCAGTCCCACTGGAAACCAGCAGCACATTAGCTGGCTCGGGCGGGCCGATAGAGGCGATGCAGTGTGTAAACTGCTTCCAGAGGGCAATCCATATTGTTTACACAAGTAACTCCTGCTTATCACAAAGTCATTACAGCCTGAGGCAGATTATAAAATCAAACGCCTCCCAAACAACGTGTGAGTGAGGAGGAGGAAGGAGTAACAACGACATGCACTCAGTGCAGAGATATGAGTTTGACGCGCGCGCGCGCGCGTGTGTGTGTGTGTGTGTGTGTGTGTGTGTGTGTGTGTGTGTGTGTGTGCGTGTGTGTGTGTAAGAAGTTTCTGGGTTGCTCCAATGAGGAGAACATGCATTCCTGTCTTGCTCCAGCGAAGCATGAAAAAACAGTGTCGACAAGCAGGTTGAAAACGAAATCATCCCCCCCCCCCACCCACACACACACGCACGCACGCAGGCCCACACACACACACACACACACACACACACACACACACACACACACACACACAAAACACACACACACACACACACACACACACACACACACACACACGTCTGTCTCCACTATGGCTAACCCATACCCTAACCATAACCAATGCTAACCTACCATAACCTAGTGAAAATAGTTAATAGAGCTAGGGATTGAACTGGCAGCCCGCCAATTGCAGAGGAAACTCCTAACCTCCGAGTCACCTTAAAAAAATGACATCTCATTTTCATCACATTCCATTTCATAAAAACATCTTCTTAAAAAAAATATAATTAAGTTTTGTCATGTTTTCCGTAACCTTTTTGACTTTTGCTTTTTAAAATCTGAAGATACCAGCGCCAGAATTAAGCACCATCATTCAAGTTAATCATAAGCACTGTGAGGCATGGTGGTGGCAGCATTATGGCCAAGAGTTTTGCAGCAGCAGGAGAAGTAGTGTGCAGTTCTTTGGGTTAGAAATTGGCATTCATTTAAGAACAGAAATAAACTGAAAACATTACTAACTAACTAACTAACTAACTAACTAACTAACTAACTAACTAACTAACCATAAAAGTGCTGCTTAATGAAAAAAATCATAACTATGATCATTTATCACAATGAACGATTGATTTGGAAAATACTATCATTTATTAAAACTGCAGGACCTGATTTATGCCAGCAGGTGGCAGAGTTGTGCTGTGTAGTGGCGGTTGAAATGAAAAAATGGGAAAAGTTGTAAGTGCAAAATGACTTTTATATTTTTAATTTAGACCATCATAACAAATGTTAAGGTTAGTGTAATAAAATGCTGCAATAGTCTGACATTAGAAAACCTCAACCAATTGAGCCTAATCGGTAGATCAGAAAACGGAAGCATGTTTTTCCACCAACCCTGTCATCTCTACGCTGGAGGGCATTACAAAATAAAAGCATGCAGATTTGGACAACATAGTTTCATGAATCTTTTCTTAGTTGAACACATTGTTCCATGATCAACTGAAGCAAAAATGACATTAAAACACAAATGCAGCTGATTGCACAGCCTTGGTATGTTTTAAATATTACTACTTTGCACAAACTAAATAGAAACGTTGTTTTAATAATACTTTCATCCTAAATTAGCTTTCAGGAATGCTTTGTGTTACTTCTGTGTTCGAGTAGAAGAGGGTTGGTTCAAACTCAGTGATGTTCAGAAAAAGCATGTTTCCAGATGGGGTAAAGAAGTCATCGGAGATCAGGCTTGTGAAGGGAAAGTTAGGATTCATACATAAATCATTCTTATAAATATGCAAATTTACTGTCAATTTATTTTGATTTCTGCTAGAATTATTAAACATACAAAAAAGAAACACAGATAGAAAAAGCTCTGTCTCAAATCTGATATTTAAATATCTTCAGAAATCCAAATGAGGAATTTAGTGACTGTAAAGCATCCATGCTGCCATTTGCTGGTGGGACAGACTAATTACAGACTCCTTTCACCTTCATGGTACGTTTAGGAAAAAGCATCGACAATCTGGTGATGACACAAATTACAAGGACATCACAAACTTAAAGTTGTGATAAACTACAGGATTAAATAACCTCTAATCTCCAAAATGTTTTATACCCTCCTTGTGTTGTTAGCCACACAGCAGAGGGCCCAAAGCCGAGGATGAGATGCGGTCTCATCGATTCAGACACTCCTCCTCACCTCTAGCAGGGATTCATGCCTCAGTTTCTGATATTGATCCCCGTCTCTTCTCAGCGGTAGCATCGGTAGTGATCGATCACCAGGATGATTGAAAATAAATTCCACAAAGCCCCCCCCCCCCCCCCCCCCCATCCCCACCCCGCCTCGAGCCAGAGTGGTCTACAGCTTAATCCACTTATGTTTTCAAAATTACTGGAGTGTGTCAGAAATGGAGCTCATTGTAATTTGCTTTATGATTCTCTCAGATGTTCTCGGAGCCACAACTCTCTCCCATCACTTCCCTCCACAGCAGCTGCCTGCGGGCATCCTCGTGACGAGACTCCAAATGATGTCTGGAAACGATGATCGCTCTGTGTGTTTGGAGATATGCCAACGTGATTCTCAATGTGGGCAACCAACCGGATGGGGAGAGGCACGAGGCACGAGGGAGTGGAGTGAAACAAACGTGTCCTTTTAATAGCAGAAATCTACGTGGATTGTGAAAGGAAGGCAGCAGCAACTCATGTACAAATACCAGGAGTGGAATCAAGTCAGAGCTTCACAAGTCACAAGTCTTTCCACTCGCACACACAAACATGTGTCTCAAGAAATGCAAGATGTTGATTTCCAGGACATGCACTAAAGTCAAATTCCAAAAGACACCGGTGTCAATTCAACTCAGGTTCTAAAACATGCAAATTTCAAGTCAAGTCCCGAGACAAGGAAGTATCGAGTCAAGTCAAAACCAAGGCACGAAGGATTCTAGTGAAGTCAAGTGCCAGGTCCCCTGTCAATTCAAGTTTTAAGACATGCAAGCCTCAAGTCAAGTCCAAGTATGTACTAGTAAACTCTTAAGACAGTGAAGTGTCAAGTTCAATCTGGGTGTCAAGCAGTGGCAGAGCCAGAACGTAGCAAATGGGTGGGCCTAGAAAAATCTAATAATTAAAAATTATTAATTTCAAATCCCAAATGAGATGCGCGCTGCGTGCACGTCAAAATTACATGTTTTAATAAAATCTCTCAAGCCACAAATAATCCTATGATAGAAGATTATATATTAGATACTTGTTCCATGGATCTCTGTTAAATTTCAGTTTTAAGGCCTGTTATCGACGCTGGACTCCCGCTCTGGGCCAAGACCTGCACACTCTGTCGTGTGAACTTTTAGGACCTTGGACAGGTTCTCAGCCAGGCGCACGTGCTGCCGTGCTCGTCTCAGCATCCTAGCTGCAGGCTATCAGCTAAGAGCTGAAGATCCAAAAGACCGCAACTTGCCAGAGGTCACCGCATGTTTCAAAAATCAGCATTTTTGACTGTTCTTCATGCTCCAGATAGCTCAGGATTCAGCGGGAGGTGGTGAAAAACCAGAGATCAGATCAGATGATTCTCAGCAACTGCACCCTCCACCAGGGAATAATCAGCAAGCACGATCCAAGCGCCCGCGTGCGCACACACACGCACACACACACACCTTGACTAAGCAGCATACACCTCCGACCACGCCCCTTCTCCTCACCGGCTCTCAAGGGCTCGGCCTCATTCAGGACCACGGACAGCGACGAGCCGACGCGGTTCGGGACGACTCATCACCTCCGGGATCTTCCACCAGAACCCCGGTCCAGCTAACAACAACAATAAAATGAACAGAACCAAATAGAATGGTCTTAGAGGACTAAAGCGACGAACTGGGCGACAGTGGAACAGGAGTTAAGAGCTTGCCCAGTAATCGGAAGGTTGCAGGTTCGAGTCCCGCTCAGTCTGTTGCTGTCATTGTGTCCTTGGGCAAAACACTTAACCCACATTGCCTGCTGGCAGTGGTCGGAGGGACCGGTGGCGCCTGTGCTCGGCAGCCTCACCTCTGTCAGTGCGCCCCAGGGCAGCTGTGGCTACATTGTAGCTCATCCCCACCAGTGTGTGAATGTGTGTGTGAATGGGTGAATGACTGATTGTGTTGTAAAGCGCCTTGGGGGGTTCCAGGACTCTAGAAGGCGCTATATCAAATACAGGCCATTTACCATTTACCATAAAGCAGACCCGACGAGATACCCGGATGAAACGATTCGTTTCCTTTACCGGATTAACGTAAGTGTGAGGAAAAGCATCAGATAAAACCCAACAAACATTGGTCCGACACAGACGTCGTGTCCAAGTCCAAAAATGGTCGCGGTAGGACGGCCTGAATTTGTAAAAAACTTGTCTTAAAAATCCATTCAGATACATTTGTACATGCCTACAGTTAATTACGTGTAGTTCAACATAGCATCCCAACAAATATTGGTCCGATGGCAACGTCGTGTCCACGGCCAAAAATAGTCACGGTAGGACGGTCCAAATTTAAAAAATAAATTAACATAACATTTCCCAAAAATCTACTCAGATTTGTAGTTACATGTGTAACTGTTACGTGTAATTCACGTCCAGAAAAGACGTCGGTTCAACTTTCATTTTGGAACTATTTTTCAACCATGACGGGACGAGTCGGCCCGACATCTTTTCAACGTTGATTAAACGTCTGAATGTTTGCTGAGAAGGTCCTTGCGTGACCGCTGCGTGCTGCGCGTCGGTCTTCCCCTCACACCCAGTCCTTTCTCAGTTTACACGGCTGACAATTTCAATGATGTCATCTGCAGTTCAGCTGTGAGAAGTCCAGGGCAGGAGGACGCTTCTGAGAAAAAAAAATCATGAACCTCACTGGGTGGCAGGGATGGCGTCAGAATATTTTCTCTGCAGCTTAGTGTCATTAAGCAGGTGCCAATTCGCTTTTTTTCATGTAAAAGACCAAATTACAACTCCATAAGCAAACTGGAATACTTATTCATAATATGATTAAAATTAATACCAGATATTAACCCTTTGATGCATAATGGTCACTACAGTGGACAGGTACTCAAAATTGTTATTTCTTTATTTTTGCTATTAAGCACAGCTGTTGAAGACTTTACTGCATTTGAGCCCCTCCATTTGGACTTCAGTAAGTCAAGCCACCATATTTCATGTTCAGAATGCACGCTGTCCACTGAGGTAGACATGTAATAAATTATTTGTAAATTAACAAAATGTTACAAAAAATATTTGTTGAAATTTGTTTCATTCACACCTAAAGATGAATGAAAAAAATTGTTTAAAAAATCTTGGTTGAAGATTTCATAATTCATGCATCAGAGGGTTAAAGTTAAAGTATTTTTATTACACAGTGAAAAAAGTACATATTCATTAAAGTGATAATTTTATATTGTAATTGTTGTTACAGCATAACTGGGGTTGCTAAACAGTTGCTTGCTTGGCCACATCTTGGTGTTGCTATAGCAACACCAAGCTACTGCCTGCCCCTGGTGGGTGGACACTCTGTCAAACTGGGTGGGCCTGTGCCCCCCCAGGCCCACCCATAGCTCCGCCCCTGGTGTCAAGTCAAATCTAAAAATGAGCGAGTCAAGTCCTGAGACGCAAAAGGGTCAAGTCAAGTTCCAAGACAAACATACGGGTGTTGTGTAAATTCAGGTTTAAAGTCATGCATGTCTCAAGTCAAATCTAAAGATGTCCATATTAAGTCCTCAGACAGGAAAGTGTGAGTTCAAGCCCCCAGGTCATGCAA
Source organism: Nothobranchius furzeri (assembly GCF_043380555.1). NCBI lineage: Eukaryota > Metazoa > Chordata > Actinopteri > Cyprinodontiformes > Nothobranchiidae > Nothobranchius > Nothobranchius furzeri. The sequence continues at coordinate 42,292,782 of NC_091741.1, read as the reverse complement.
GTCACAAGTCAAGTCAGGTCTTACAACATACAAGTCCTGTATGAAGCCAAAATCCTAAACTCTGAATGTTGAATCCTTCACATTTGGACCAATGTTGTGTTTAGTTGCAGAGGAATTTTAAACAATCTCCAGAAACGATGAATGACTTTTTTAAAAAGTGAATTTTTGACCAACAAACAGTAAAGGAAACAAAACCGAAGGGCAGCTGGTGCTGCACGGGCTTGCTGCGTCTTCTCCTTCATGTTTTTTTAACTCACCACCTGGTTTTAGAACATTAAACAGAAAATTCAGAAACTGGCAAAGTAAAACAGGAAGTGATGTCAGAAACAATAAAATCACAAATTATCAAAAGGCAAAATAACTCAAATCAATTTAAGCTCAATGTTCATTTTATACGCTTTGCTTTGACAAACCTTCAGTTTTATTTACATTTCTAAAATTGTTTTTAGATAAGCTGCAATTAAAAAAATCTGATATTCTATGCACGAGAAATTTTTACAGTATCTTATGTGCATGTGGGTCATAGGGTCTAATACAGTGTTTGAGGCATGTGTGTATGCACACACACATGCACACAATGCATGAGATCATCTGTGACTTCCAGGTGAGAAACGTCACACAGAGCTTTGTCGACACCAAGTGTTTGTGACAGCTGTGTCTTGCAGAAGCAGGAAATGAAGGAAGTGACAGCGATTCAATATAATGACCGTTATGATTTTACAGCTCAGGAAATTGGGAACCAAGCTGTCATCAGCTGATGCAGTGATGCTGCGTGATCTCCAGAGGGAGCCACGAGTAAGCCAAGGAAGGAAGCAGCGGCAGGAGAAACCCAAGATTACTTTTTAAACCGGAGCATCTGCTTAAAAAGTGGCTCAATCAAGACAGGCGTGTGTAGGTGATTAGCTGGATTAGGGTAATGTCTGTTCATGTGGCAGTAACTGAGCACAGGTTTGTCCACTGGTCACCGTGCCCTCCTTCAGCACTCGGATAACGGTTAAAGCATCTTTTATGCACGTGGACGTAGAAATGATTTAAAGAAGATAAAGCCAGATGGGGAGTGGCTGATAACTCCTGTTGATTATGTGCCCTTTTCCTCTCCCCCTCTCTCTGTAGGAGTCTCTCTCTGTAACTGGGTGTCAGATTCCTCTGGAAATGTCTCTAAATGTCCATTTACAGGATTAAATATGCATGAGAGCAGGTCTGAACACGCCGCTGCACTCTCCTTGTCCCATTATATCGCTTTGCTGAGAAACACAACAGAGGGCGTGCGTTTATCTAAAAGCTCTACATTAACATGTTTACTACATAGAACCCTTGAGTGCTTGAATTGCATTCAGGAGAACCAGAATTATGGAAAACTGACAATCTGCACCAATTTATCTAGAAACATGTTTTTAAAAAGGAGTTTCGTTGTTTTTTTTAAAGCGTTTGCTTTTCTAAAAAAGGAAATAGCTTGTGATATGATGGTCTGAGGGCGGTTTTTATTAACTTCAGAAAGTAGTAGAAAACAGTAATGACTTGATCTGTTGAATAAGGAGTGATTCATCCAGCAGAGGGCTGCTGCCCACATGCTTGCTGACTTAGCGGAGGAAGGGCCGGAGTTAAAAGAGCTGAAGAATGTTTCACAAGTTGAACATAAATTCCTCCCAAATGTGTCTCATTATTAAACCAAGTTGATGATCTGACAGAGGCGGAGCTTGCTGAGCGAATATCACCTTTTCACTAAACACAAACGCCTTCTGTTTACAAAACCCCAGACAGGTGCTGATTAGTCAAATTCAGTCCCTGCAGGAAAGCAGCGTGCTATTTTTGGGTCAGTAATGTGATGTTTGAAGTTGTTGATAAAAGGTTCATGTGACTAGTGTTTTTTTGTTTTACTGCAGCGGGCACAGGAATGTTAAGAGGGTGGAAATGAACAGTTTAATCCGAAACAACCGAAGGCTCCAGGGCCGCTCTCACAGAGCCACTGTTCATACTGGAGGACAAGACTGAGAGCAACCTGCTTTTAAACTCCGCGTGCATGTGCCCTTTATGCGTGCACGTGTGGTTTATGTGCACGTGAGACCTTTGCTTGGAAAAGCTGAATTTTATATTTATCTCAAGTTATTCCTGTGAACTTTATTTGATGATTTTTTTGGAATAACTTATAATTTTTTTTAAATTTTACTGTTTAGTTTTATGAAGTACGATGAAATAACGGATTAAAATAGCTGATAAAATGAAAGATAAAGTTTACTCATATTACCAGTGCATTTGCTGTGGTCTCAAGTAGGAATGAATGCCTTATAAGTCGTACTCTGGGGAAAAAAAGCTCCTGAGTATCTGTTTCAGGAAATAGAAGTAAACCAGATTAGGGTTGAGCTTTAGGCGGCAGGATTCTGCCACAGACATCATAGACACCCAGTGGACCGGCGTCGCCTATTGAAGCTGCTGTAGTGGTCGGCCGCCATCTTGGATGGGTCTTTATATGCCACCAGTGCTTTTATTTCCACCGAGGAAGATGTTTACCCAACTAAAAAACACAATTTTATTATGCTTAGTCAGACATATGGTGTGGCATGATAAATAGAACATAAATGTAATTCAAATAAAAAATGTAAAATCCCAGTAGGTAGGCTAGAATATTCAATGTCTCATGATCTGTATTCAATAATACGCCGGTTATTGCATCTGCACAAAAAATAGGCATAGCTGCATTGACTCCAGTTGGGTTTGTAGAGTGAGGGATCCATTCAATATGGCGGTGACGCTGTGACGCTGTCCAGTCTCCTCCGATTGGCTAACAACAACACTGATGTTTTATCTCTACAAATAACACAAGCCTGCAAAAGAGTTCTGCCATGTCATGAAGTTGCTAATGCTAATGGTTAGCTTCTACTAGCCAAGACATTCTCTGATGTCTTCTGATCACTAAATCAACAATAACAGACCTTCCCTTCGTGATCGCCATGATGGGTGAGTCCATAATTGTCAACTCATTTGCTGCCAGCGTTTCTCACTGTTTTTACTGTTTTTTAAGAGTCACAGAACGTTGCGCGCTAGGATGATGTTGACGCCAAAACAACCAAAACAAAGCGGAGACTCACCTCTTACATCAGGAAGAATCCACGCGTTTCGAGCGTTATCCGTTCTTTCATAATCCGTTGTTGAATTGTGATTGGCAGAAGCTTTTCTAGTTCGCACCTCACTTTTTTTTACAGCAGCGGCCGAAAACGATCTCCTAACACATGGATGTTCTGCTTCCTGATCACGTGACGTGTGACGTATGCAGATGAAGATCAGGTTTAGAGCTGAGATGTTCGTTCTCACGGTGTGGGGGCTCGTTCCGATGCCCACACAGTAAAAAAAATGCCAATGACGACTTTATTCGTCATTGGCAGTGAATGAGTTAGATGACAGTGTGACGTAGGTCTGTCAGGATGTTCTAATCCTAGAGTTTCACTTTTCGTCTATTTTTTATCAGAAGCTAATGCAGGAGATAGGTGTAGGAGACTATTTTTGTGTTCAGCATGCATGAAAGACTCAGTGTGACCGGTTATAAACAGAAATAATCATTAAGAAATGATTTTTCAGTGAAGTTGATCTTTTAACACATTTTGGATTTCTAAAGATGATAAAACATACATTCAGATAGGTACATTTACCTAGCTAAAGCTGTTACATTTGGTCAGTTGGTGGTGGTACTTAAGTCAAAGTTGTTCAGGTTTAAATTGTTTAAAGTAAATCTATAAATTGAAACACTGTATTAACATAAGGATAATATTATATATTTTTATTATATAATATTATATACAGTATTTATTATTTTTTTAAAATAATTCATGTTAGGAAGGACAGGAACTGTTTAGGATGGTAGAGAATGTCCTCCATGGAGTCCAGGAGGCTGACAGGGAAGCTGACCTTGGTTACCATAGATACCAAGCCAATGATGATGCGGCAGGGAAGGAGGGAAAGGGAGGGAGCTGCACCATTAGTATGTTTATGTTTATGTTTATGTATTTAGCAGACGCTTTTGTCCAAAGCGACTTACAAGTGACAATTGGCATGTTGCCCTTGAGGCTAACAACAACAATAACAACAACAACATTGACATCAATCATGGAGAGGAGGGAACAAGGATTGGACGGTAGAGAGGGGGGACGGGTGCAGGGAGGGTGCTAGTTAAGAAGATGCTCTCTGAAGAGCAGGGTCTTCAGGAGTTTCTTGAAAATTGAAAAGGAAGCCCCTGTTCTGGTAGTGCGTTGTAGGTCATTCCACATGTGTGGAACGATGCATGAGAAGAGTCTGGATTGTCCTGAGCGTGGTGTAGGCACTGCTAGCCGACGATCCTGTGATGACCGGAGCGGCTGGGCCGAGACGCAAGCCTTTGCAAGAGGATTCTTCATAGTATTATGATACTCGGTGGAATTTCAGACTATGTTGTATTTTGTGACAGATCCAGAGATCTCGACGTTTAGACGCTCCTCCACAAAGCTCTGGTTTCTTCACATTTTGCTTCAGTTAATAATTTCTCCTAATCTTGAGTTTCTATATTGCATTATTTGGAAATTTTGACACAAGCTTAAACAAAAAAGATGTCAGTAAAGTTTATCTGGCTAAAGGTGGCAAGTTAAGTCAACTAACATTGGTAAATTGCGGATAGGTACAGTTTAGTTAGTCTCAGCCGGTAATATTCAGATAGCTGAAGTTGGTGAAGGCTCCAAAGTTTATAGTTCAATTAAAAATAAAAAAAATCCGAGCTTCAGTACAGCGAGATACTATGCTTCTTTTCTTTTTTTTTGGGAGTGAGCACATTCAACGGCATTTGGCAGGGGGATATCCCAACCTCCTCCCGGGAGCCGGTGCCCACTTCCAATTTTAAACCGCACTTAGACACCGAGGGCTGAGGGTGTAAGTGGGGTGGTGCGGTGACATCAGCTGGCATAGGCTGGATGATGCCCGCACTGCCCACTCACCACAGCCATGGAATACACCTCATGATCACACAACACCATATTGGAGCAGGCGGAGGGAGACTAGGGGGTCTTAGCCACCTCTCTTGTTGCTTGGCTTCCTGGGGCTGGAGGCTTGGAGGGAGATCTGGCCGTCTGGTTGGGGTCTGGGGTGGTAGATTGCTGTGCTCAGCGTTGGGCGGGGGAGCCTGCTCATCAGTACCCCAGCAGAAAGGGTCAAACTCTGGTTACCGGTGATGGTTGTACCCAATGTGCAGCAGTACCGGGACCAGAGTGAATAGGGTGTGTATGGGGAGCATGAGTGAGTGTCCGGCGTGCATTTTTGTAAGTCTTGGGTTGTATGTGCATGTGTGAGCATGAGGGAGGGAGTGTGTGACTGTGTTTGTGTATGACTGTATATGTCAGGTGGGGCCTTTGACTCCTCCCCTCTCCTGGAACTTCTTTTGATGATATAGATCTTCGTCCCCCCTCCCCCTGCCACACCTGGTGTGAGGGGTTGTGCCTTGGTCTGCCTGAGTGTTCGTGGCAACCGGGTCTGGGGGTTTAAGATTTTGGCATCTGCCTGATAGATCCCGGTGGCTGCCTGGTGGGGTCTGGGTCCCTGGGCTCTGCTGGGTCCCCGGCGGGGGTGGTCGCCCCTGGGTCCCGGGTCGCTGGGTCCCGGGCTCGGCCGGCTAGGGGGTGGGAGGCTGCGGGCGGGCCTGAGGGCTTGCTGCTGATGTCTCCCGGGACTCTGCCAGCTGCTGGTTGTGGCCCCCCGGGGCGATCCTCTGCGCCTCTCGAGGGGGGCGGGGGCCTTTCTGGTTGCAGTCTCCTTTGGGTTCCTGTGTTCTGGGGCAGCGCCTGGATCTCCGGGACTTGGAGCTCCCCCCGTCTCCTGTGCATCTTTGGGGGGCAGATCTGTGGTCCCTCACACTCTCTGTTGGACGCTCCTATAGAGAAACCTTACATAAACAAGCGCGTGTACACACACAGGTGCTCACATGGTGCTCTCAAAAGTATGGGCTTGGGCACATTAAACACAGGGCTTAAGACTGTGGTGGGCACTTAATGCACTGTGATTTATTATCGTGATTCTTCAGTTAAGCAATGTTGATTATATATTTCTTCATCAAGTTGACGCAGTGATAGCTTGATCTTGTTGTATTGTTGTTTAGTCCCATTTTTTTGCCCTTTTGCTTTTTTTTTGTCTTTTTCTGCAGGTCTAGAAGCAGACTCTTGTTCATTATTGTTTATTTTTGTGGAACCCCCCCCCCCCCCCCCCCCACCTTTTATTTTCCTTTCTCTTTCACCTCTGTCTCCGTGTCTGGTCAGAATTACAAAGCATTCAAAAACAATGACAATAAAGTTTTAAGTATCAGGCGTGACATTAAAAGCAGACGCTTTAATGCTCCACCTGAGAGTAAATCTGTAAGGCTTGTCACCAGCATTCAGACATCAATTCTGCTTGCTTCACAGCCAGACAGGACACAGTTAAAAATAAATAAATAAATAAATAAAAGACATACTATGTTTCTAATAATCCTGGGAAATTGACATGAAATTTGCTGTATTAATGAACCAGAAATGGGCCCGAGAAGCTTAGCCTCTTTTCCTGCCCGTGTATTTTATAATTCCTGAACATTTAGAGGTTTATTAGAACAAATCACTCAAACTGGAACATCCCTTTCCGGGCTGAATACACACTGTCTCAGTGTTGTCATGGCAAGATGGCACCCACAATCGCAATTACGCCAGTCTGGTTCAGCTGGTTTGGCAGCAGGAGTAGCATCCGTCATTGAGGCAGAACGATCTGATCAGCTGAAGACACCAAACAGATCTGGACCATTTAGAAGTATTTGTATTTTATCCATGAGGGCAAAAGAAAATGAAGCAAATATGATAGACTGCTGTGCTTTCAAATAAAAAACAAAACAAATCTGTTATCTCTTCTATCACACGGCTGTGACTTGCAAAAAGTCAGTTAGTGTCCTGCCGGGGTTTGCTCTGAGTAATAATAAAGCCAATTGGGAAACTCCTTTGAGAGTCATGGAGGACAACAGTGATCTGGATGTTCCTGCTAGGGCAGCCATGTTGGATTCAATGTTTTCAGGACCTAAAAAACAAAAAAAATCCCTTTTATAGTCATTAAATCGATACATCTGTGACTTTTGAGTGTTCCAAACTGAATCTTTTAGGCATAACGAATATTTAAAAAACAGACAAAAGAGCTCATTAATCCAGTTTTAAAAATAATCTAGACACCAATAAATAAATAAAAAGTTTTCAAGCATCATAAAACATGGAGGAACCCAAGTTTGAGGATGAGTGCCACTGGTTTAAACAATTAGATGCACGTTCAAAAATCAACGGCAGAAAGTCCGGAGATGCTTCCAGACAGAAATTCAAATGCAGGATCAGAGGAAGTTAAGAAGAGGCGGAACAAACGAGAGCACTGGGGGAATTAAAACTAATCACAAGGATAAAGAAAGGGGAATGATTGAGGACACGAGAATGAGAAAGACATTAAATGAAAGGAGCCAATAAGAGTGTCTGTGCCTGCCGTGACTCACTCGTTCATCGCAGTGCTTTCTGCTACACTTGTCACTTTGATAAAGCCCAGAAATAACCTGCCTTTCACTGACAAGAAGTCTTTCCCAAAGGCCGCAGATGACTGCGTCACTCTAAAATTGCCACTTGACAACGACACAATGTTTCCATCAAAACACCTCAGCAGCCCACGAGAGGACCCGCCCACCCCCGCCGTCGGACACGTAGAAAACATCAGGAGCTATTTATAACGCCTTCATCCTCTCCTATGACGGCATTTCTTCGTTCTTCTCCCCCTCTCGCATCTTGGCTCTCTGTTGCCATGGAGCTCGGTGACGTCACGGGAAAGGGCGTTCAGGTTCACACACGCACGCCTGCGTGTGATGGGATGAAAGCTGGAGTCTGCAGACTGCGGTGAACGTGGTCAGAGTGTTTCAGGTGGTGAGCAGTGGGGTTGGATGGGGCGAGCTGCATTGTGCGTTAATAAACACACGAAGGCTTGTTCATCCTTCCAGCAGCCCACACAGGAAACATCCAAGCTGTCACCCACTCAGCTGCGATGCACGACAACAGGAATCTAATTGGGTAAATGACTTTATAGGATTTAGTCGCAACAATGTGTTACAGCTTTAAAAACTTTAGACCAGTCAGCGCAGATCCCACGGAAAAGGGTTTTAGTCGTAGACGTCCTCAGATCAGTTCTGATGAATGTTAGCTGGATCCCAGAGTAGCCCCAAAGCCTTCAGACCCTAAATCAACTTAAAGTGTCATATTTCAGAACTAGAACAACTTATTATGCAAACATAAGCACAATATGGTCAGCTAAAAATAGAAATGTCTGTCAGCCGTTACAATTGTTCACAAATCAACAAAGCGACGGTGGCACAGGAATCAGTGCTCGCCCCGTAATCGGAAGGTTGCAGGACAGTCTGTCGCTGTCGTTGTGTCCTTGGGCAAGACACTTTACCCACCTTGCCTGCTGCTGGTGGTCGGAGGGACCAGTGGTGCCAGTGCTCAGCAGCCTCACCTCTGTCAGTGCGTTCCAGGGCAGCTGTGGCTACATTGTAGCTCATCCCCACCAGCGTATGAATGTGTGTGAATGGGTGAATGACTGATTGTGTTGTAAAGCGCCTTGGGGGGTTCCAGGACTCTGGAAGGCGCTATATCAAATACAGGCCATTTACCATTGATAAATGATCACTGAAGGCCACGTTTTGGCTGAAAAGACCGAGCTGCATGGCTGCATCCCAATTCTGCTCCTGTACATACTGGTTTAACCCTTTGATGCGTAATGGTCACTACAGTTGACAGCTACTCAAAATTGTTTGTTTTTTTCTTTTTTGCTATTAAGCACAGCTGTTGAAGACTTTATCGCATTTGAGACCCCCCACCCCCACCCCCCACCCCCAATTTGGACTCTAGCAAGTCAAGCCAACCCATTTCATGATCAGAACGCACGCTGAGGTGGACGTGTAATAAATTATTAGGAATTTAAATGTTACAAAAAAAAGTTGAAATTTGCTTCATTCATACGTAAAGGTGAATGGAAAAAAAAATTTAACAAAAAAATCATGGTTGAAGATTTCATAATTCATGCATCAAAGGGTTAAAGGAACAACAGATATATTTTTAAACTCAAAGCTAGAGCTTTAACATTAATCTCAGTGATTGCTGAGACGTAAACTTGACCGGTTTCATACTTAACACCACTCTGCAGCCCTCTGCTGACCAAAAAACACACTTGATAGTTTTGCAGAGCTGGTAGGTAATCTAGGGGGCACTCTTTACCTGGTTTAAAGCTGTTACCTGTAATGCTAGTGGTTAGCTATTTTTTGTTTGTCGATCTTTAATAAAAAGCACAAGAAGAAGAAAATGAAGAAGTTGGCTTTCTGTGTTTGCATCGTGGTGGCGCCTGGAAGTAAAAGTAAGAGAGTAATGTCTTTAGAGATGAAGCAAATAGCTAAAACCAGAGTGAACCAGCTCAGTGGCCTAGTGGTATGAGTGTCAAAGATCAGGGTTCAAATTCTGGTCGGGTCATACCAAAGACTGTAAAAATGGGACCTAATGCCTTACCGCTTGAAACACAGCATTAAGGGGTTGGATTGGGGTGTTAAAACACCAAATGGTTCCCGAGCGTGGCTGCAGCTCACCGCTCCACCAGGGGATGGGTCAGATGCGGGAACACATTTTGCACACACATCAGTGTGTGTGACAGCTACTGGGACTTTAACTTTTAACATCGGCACGGCCTACACTACTTTGAGGGAGCTCAAGAAGGCTACAAAATCCCAGACTAATGGTGACCTGGCTTTGTTGCTACTGGACTTGTAAGTAATAACATTTTAGTCCAACAGTGTGGATTGTTTTCCTTTACGGTTTATTTTAGCATTAGTCATGTTAATGTTAGCTCGTTGTATAGCGCTAGCTACAGCAGGGTTGTTTATGACACTTGTTATTCCACTTTCAACCAGCAGGGAGGCAGAGCAGAAAGCTGCTCGCTCACTTTAAGAGCAAAACCTCTTGAAAATGGAACTCAGCCTTGGTGGTACGCATTCAAGCCAGGGTCTGCCACTAAAGAGGCCTTTAAGATGCAGATGTGTCTAGTGTTTATTGCAGCTTTATCAAAAGAGTGCCAGTTTCCTACATTTCATACAATGTTGCTCCATAAATGCTCACACTGCCATTCATTATGTGTTAGTTATTTTGGCAGTCATTCAGTAAATCTAGCAGGACTTCAACGCCTGATGACCCAGAAGTAAATAGCTCCTGATGCAGAATTCCATTTAAATTAATTCACAGCATTCTAACGGTTTATGAGATATTGTGCATGCCATTTGCATTCAAACAAAGACATTTCAAAGTATTCGGTTGGAAAAAATCAGCTGAAAAGCCAGAGTTCCTAAAATCCAATATGGCTGCCTTTTAGGTATCACACAAGTCTAAACTTCACAAGATGAGGCTAACACTTTACAATACGGGTTCCTTTATTAGCGTTCCTAACCAGATGCCTGAGCCACCTCAACTGGCTCCTCTCGCTGTGGAGGAGCAGCAGGTCTACTCCAAGCCCCTCCCAGATGACTGAGCTTCTCACCCTGTCTCTAAGGGAGAGCCCAGCCACCCTGCGGAGAAAACTCACGTCGGCCGCTTGTATCCGCAATCTCGTTCTTTTGGTGACGTAGGTGAGGGCAGGAACGTAGATCGACCGGTAAATCGAGAGCTTTGCCTTCTGACTCAGCTCTCTCTTCACCACGACAGACCGGTACAACGCCCGCATCACAGCAGACGCAGCACCAATCCGCCTGTCGATCTCACGCTCCAGTTTTCCCTCACTCGTGAACAAGACCCCGAGATACTAACTCCTCCACTTGGAGCAGGACCCTGTCTCTGACCCGGAGAAGGCTTTCTACCCTTTTCCGAATCAAGACCATGATCTAACTTCCTAAACGTAAGAACACTTAGTTTACAACAATAAAGGGACCCTTATTGTCAAGCGTTACCAAGATGAGTCAAAATTTTTAAGTTAAAAACTCTCGAGGCCACAAAAATTAAAAAATTAATCATTCTAGAAATGCAATTGGGGCCCGTGCAAAATACCGTTTAGGACATGCCTGATGCACCCGTTTCAGTAATATAGTCACACACTGCACTACTGTTCAACGTCTAATGACACACACTTTCTCCTTCTCTTGTATTTTTTATGTCTGTTGTCTCCCTGCCTGTCCACTCTGTTGGCAGAGCTGGATAAGTGCTGTTGTTTACGTAAAGCTAACTACACGACAGGAGGAGTATCTAGGATTCCTCCTGCTGTAGTGTAAAGCTGCTCCGACGTACTGACTTGAAAAGTATTTTCTGAGTTGTATTGTTTTTATTTTTTAACAAGCGTCATGTCCCACTTACGTTGGGGGCGGGGCTTACACCTTTTTTTTTGTTATTGTTTTTGAATGCTTTGTAATTCTGATCAGACACGGAGACAGAGGTGAAAGAGAAAGGAAAAGAAAAGGTGGGGAGAGAGGGGGGGGGGACAAAAATAAACAATGAACAAGAGTCTGCTTCTAGACCTGCAGAAAAAGACAAAAAAAAGCAAAAAGACAAAAAAAAAGGGACACAACAACAATACAACAAGATCTAGCTATCACTGCGTCAACTTGATGAAAAAATATATAATCAACATTGCTTAAGCGGGGCTTACACCTTACAAACAGCTGGGTAGGTGCCTTGACTTCCCGTGGCTTTGACTTTATGACCAGTTTTCTAGACATTTTATATGAGTTTGGTGTGCAGATTGAAGAGAAATAAGGCGATATCAGTTTATAACGTTAACGGTGGTTAGCCTGGTCAATGAAAACCGAAATTAACTAATTGCACAGGTGCTCCGACTGGTAAATAAAACATGGCTACCTTGGATGCCCGAAGAACATCGGGTCACTATAACGTTTACACAGAATTCTCGGTGGAGCGTTTTCTTGTTTATAGCAGCTATTCCATCTCTAGAAATGATAAAAAACAAGCTTTTTAAACGTTGATGCATTTCCTTTTATATAATCACAGCTGGATTGGTCGGTGACCAAGCACCCACTTCAGTGTGCATGACCCAAGCAGCAGAAATTAGAACCTGCCTGGAAGATATTAGAGTTATATGATAAGAGTCAACCATAAATAATCCATTCACAATGGACCAGAAGTAGAGCACAGCGTGTAGAAGAATGTGCACGCAGGCTGAGCCAGGGTCTCCTGGCGTTTTAATGCCTCCTTTCCAACATGGCTGCAGAGCTGATAAGCCTTTCTTATCTCTGTTGCCCCATGAGAGAGTGAGCGAGTGAAGAGCAGAGAGCAAACAAAGCCGCACAACACTGAAATAATGCCTCCATTGTTCCTCCATCACATACACTTCAACCCCCCCCCCCCCCATGCTGGTTTAACTCCGCTGCATCATGGCCTCTTGTTCTTTCCATCTTCTCGTTTTTAAATGAAGACACCACAAAACGCACACCCACACACACAACACAAATAACAGAAATGTACACCCTATCAGGGATTTTCTCTCATTCGTCTCATCATGACTTACGACTGTTACAACTTGCAGCATAAAGGTCAGATGTGCAAACGCGCCAGGACACATGCAAATCAGCTGGGAGACTGCACGACCGAACAGAGAACACATGCAAAGTGTGTGGCTCCAGGGTGACTTCAAGCGTACATTAGAAAAAGGGCATTCCTTTAATTTGGTCATTTTTTAGTTTTAAATAATCCTATTTCTCTAAAACTTTTACCCAACCACTGAGTTGGACAGCATCCCTGCGTTTTAGACCAGTGGTTGCCAATCCTGGTCCTTACCTGTTTGTTTTAGTGGTTTCCCTGCCACAACCCTACTGCTCTAGCGGCTGATTCACCTGTTCAGAAGGTCAAGCTGAGCAGATGCCGTTTAATCACTTGCTGGTCAAAATCATAAGAAAACTCTAAAAGACGCTGGATAGTTGCCCTGGAGGGCAATTGGACACCAGTTTGACATTTCCCTGCTTTACACACCTGGTTCTAATAAAAAGGTGGTCAACAAGACTTCCGGTAATTCAGCCAGTTGTCTGTGGTGTGTTGAAGCCACCGTGCTGGGTATTCACACGGGCTGCTGATATTAGAAAGAAAGAAGAAACGATCTTTTACGTAGCACCTCTCAAGATAAAAATCATGCAGCAATGAGATGGGTAATGATAGTGAACATGGACGTAGTTTTGGGGGGGAACAGGGTGGACATGACCTCCCCCCCTTCTAAAGTAAATTTTTGGTCCGTGCACATTTTATCGTCCAAAAAGAACCAAGCAGAAACCAACTGCTTGTGTTGAAGCCCGTTTCCCACCAGAACCGTCCGTAAGCTAATCTATTGGCTCAGCTGACGCTTGGTAACGTGTGATTGGCTGTTCCTGCCACCTGCGTACTTGACAGTTCTGTGTTCCTGACATTGAAGTAAAGAGCCTCCAGACCACGGCTATTGAATTCTAGGCCTCAAGGGCCGGTATCCAGCACGTATTGGTTTTCATCCTGCTTCAACACACCTGATTTCAATCAGCAGGTGATTAACAGGCTTCTGCAGAGCCTGATGAGCTGCTGCTGCTGCACAGGTGATTCAACCACTGAATCTGCTGTGTAGGACTAGGGAAACCACTAAAAAGCACTGGAACCTCAGAGTCCTGGATCCGAGTCTAGGTTGTAGTTTTGCACCCCCCTTGGTCCTCATGCCGGTTGCGTCCTCCCACTTTTAAACACAAAACTACATCCATGATGGTGAGTGTGATGATAATTAAACCGCTTATTAAGATTTTGCTAAATCATCTTTCCACAAGGATTTTACTTTCCCAACTCCATGCCATAAATACATCTTTGACTATGAAGTGTAAAAATTCCAATTTCTCCTCCTTTCTCCAGTATTGTTGGAAAAGATAGCCCCCGCAGACGGAGCTCTTTGGCAACACGATGACTCATTTACAATGCAAAGATGCACCGAGAGCGTTCTGCTGCTTCGCATCAGCACCAGCGTCACGTAGGGAAACGAGAAGGCGCGTGAACGTCTGATCCTTTAGGGAAGCCGCGTGTCGGGTCACGATTACGGCTTATCCCAGAGGGCTTTCCCATCCATCCAGCCAATGTCTGAACCCGCGTTGTCCACGCAGGGTTGGGGGGGGGCTGGTGCCTATCTCCAGCAGTCAATGGGCAATCAGGCGGGGTACACCCTGGACAGAAAACCAGTCCATCACAGGCTTTCCCAACTAATCTGTTCATGTGTGAAAACCATCAACTTTCCAGCCGCCTCGAGTTTGGCGACAGAATGGTAAATGGCCTGTATTTGATATAGCGCCTTCTAGAGTCCTGGAACCCCCCAAGGCGCTTTACAACACAATCATTCACACACACATTCATACACTGGTGGGGATGAGCTACGATGTAGCCACAGCTGCCCTGGGGCGCACTGACAGAGGCGAGGCTGCCGAGCACTGGCGCCACCGGTCCCTCCGACCACCACCAGCAGGCAAGGTGGGTTAAGTGTCTTGCCCAAAAACACGACAGCGACAGACAGGGCGGGGCTCGAACCTGCAACCTTTTGATTACGGTGCGAGCACTTAATTCCTGTGCCACCGTCGCCCGAATTCTGAACCAGAAACTGGATTCTAGAAACCAGAATTCTGGTTTCTAGAGAAACTCGGACAACAGTTCGGAAGCTTCCCGTTTCATGGAAATGTCAAACGGCTCAGAGACAAAAATGAGAACGAACACAAATAAAATCTCATCAATCTGAAGAGAAACAACAGCACAACTTATAACTGAATGTGACATCTTATAATTTATACTTTGACTTTTATGTTTATGTATTTAGCAGACGCTTTCGTCCAAAGCGACTTACAAGTGATAATCGGCATGTTGCCCTTGAGGCTAACAACAACAATAACAACAACTTGACATCAGTCATGGAGAGGAGGGAACAAGGAGTGGACAGTAGAGGGGGGACGGGTGCAGGGAGGGTGCTAGTTTAGAAGATGCTCTCTGAAGAGCAGGGTCTTCAGGAGTTTCTTGAAAATTGAAAAGGAAGCCGCAGTTCTGGTAGACTTTTCTCAACATTCTGTCAGCGGAAGGTAAATAAAACGATACGAAGACTCTGGATGGTTTGTAAATGTTTTTTATTAGCAAAATAGGGGAGATGAGTCTACAAAGACTCTCCTGACGTGGAGAACATACACATACACACACAGTTGTGGCAGTTTTCTTCACACGAACAGATCCAGGTTCGTCGTCCGCGCTCGTCTCTACGAACGCAGAAGTGATCCGCCGGACCAGCACGCCTTGACCATCAAGGCTCCGTCAGTGTTCCTCCATTTAAAACCAAAACAAGGCGGGTCTGAAACCATTTCCTCCTCTACCCCCAAAACTTCCAAATACATTAAAATATACAATAAAATGTGCCAAATCTGGCCTCTGTGCTGAAAGTACTCGAGTGAAATTAGTGCCCCGGACTATTTGCTTTCCGGATGATTGGGAGGATCTGATGACTTTATTATTTATACACCGTTTTATAAAACCAGAGCCCCAGATTCGTTGGGTATATGTAACAATATACACCTCAGTATTTTTACTGTATAGCCGGCCAAAGTTGTCACGGCAGGTGGGCTGGGTTAGGGGACTGTGGAGGCTACATGTCGGTCGCCACGGAGACCCATGAACCTACAAACCAGAGAGAAACCTTCGTCCCCTCCTGACAGCTCAGTGGCGGGCACACAGAAGCTAGCAGAGACACGAACGGATCAAAACTTCAGCAGGCAACAGAACAAGCATCGGGGACAAGGCATGCCAAGGCACAGGACTGGACTCCCGGAGTAGCTCCTCGCTTCCACCCGTCTCTGGTGCACGGAATTAAAAAAAAACAAAGACAAATGAAACATCTCCACCCAGAAACGGTGGCAGAGGAAACAGCAGAAACGTTGTAAACTCCAACTCCTCATGAAAGAAAAAGATTTAAAAAAAAAAGGATGATGATGCCAACAGCCTACACGAACGCCGAACATCCCGCGACAAAATACATAAATAAAGCTGTTAAAAGTGGCGTATAGTACAGCACTGGTCCATCTCTGCTCCTCGCGACTCGTCTCATCCTCACGACAAGCTGGTTCCTCCACCTGGTGGGGGGGGGGAAATAAAAGGTTAGATGAGTGTGAGCCGAGGTTCTGCTGGTCTCAACCCGGCTAGCGCTCCACTCTTCTAAATGGAGCAACAAAAAGGAAGATTTCTATTTTCTTTTTAGAAATCTAATGAAAAATGGTCAAATGCGATCTACTAGAGAACGAGTGTTACGTGGTTTCGCAGCAAACACCTTTGGATAATAACCAGATTTAAGACTTTTGAGACTTTTTAATACTTCTTCAGAGTCTTAATCTTCCTTAAATCAAATGAAGGACATGAGAGATGAAAGGGAGGATCAGCGACGATGACTTTCTTACCAACACAACAGGGAAACGTGATCTTCAGAACAGACCACAGTCTTTCAGGTTGTTCTTGATGATGACGTCGGTGACGGCGTCGAAGACAAACTGCACATTTTTAGTATCTGTGGCGCAGGTGAAGTGGGTGTAAATCTCCTTGGTGTCCTTCCTCTTGTTCAGGTCCTCAAACTGACACTGGATGTAGGCGGCGGCTTCCTCGTACGTGTTGGAGCCTGGAAAAGAGCGGAGAGCAGGACGTTGGGGAGCTTGGAACGCCACATCTAGGAAAAGTACGCTAAAAGCCAACATGTCTCTTCAGGAAAGGGATAACAACTAGGGATGAGCAAGTACATCACTATCTGTATCTGTACTCGGAGTGGGCGTGACCTAACCCGGAAGTGGGTGTGGTTTACATTATTTTAAGTCTGAAATTGATCAGAAGTTGCAATGTGTATTGTTTTTTTGAAAACTATTTACAGAGCAGCCTCAGAAGTGAGATTGAATATTTTTGATCACAATAGTAAAGGAACTATTACAGCGCAAGTGTTTCAATAAAATCAGAACAATAATATTTAAGTGCATGAATTGAGAGAGATAGAGAGAGAGAGAGAGAGAGCGAGAGAGAGAGAGAGAGAGAGAGGAGGCAGTGACCGACGCAGCACGAGCCGTTTTCAGCTCGAAAATAGTAACTTTAAATATTAAATTGAAAAAGAGGCGAGCTGAAGAAAACCTAGGGAGAACTGAATAAACGTGAGCGACAGTGAAGCAAGCACAGAGAGATAGGTTCAGGCGGCTTGTCTCTGTGGTGAGCCAATATTCTCCCAAACTGTAGGGGGCAGCATGGAGCTGTACGGCATGCATCCAACACTACACCATAGCAGAAGTAGAAATTACTGTTGTTTACAACATGGCATTCCAGCATTTATTAACAGCGTCCTCGTCTTTTCCGACAGTGCGAGCTATTTCTCTCCAAGAATTATTAACAACATGTTGATCACGGTGATCTCTGAGAGCTGAATCATACAAATGTCTGTATTTACAAACCTCTGCCATACTAGTTCTTGCCAGTCTGCCATGTTTTTCTGCGTCCACCGTCCGCGTGGTTAGAAAATTTCCTAGGTGCGCGGTGCGGAAAGTTTGGGTCGTGCGGAGGCGCGGTGGAGGGGCGTGGTTGTTAAAATGACGCAATTTTGCCGCGCGGACGCGTCAAGCATAAACCAACCTTTACTGTGTGTGTGTGTGTGTGTGGATGGGCCGGAATGGGTTTTGCATGTAGGGAGGGGCGGGCACTCTATGTGACTGGCCAATCACAGAGCGTGAAGACAGTCAATTACCCAATGAGGATTTTCTTTCAGCACGATTACAGATATTTACGAGTTTTACTCGTTTCATGCTGGTATTCGTCAAAAATGCTTTAT
Organism: Nothobranchius furzeri; assembly: GCF_043380555.1. Classification (NCBI taxonomy): domain Eukaryota; kingdom Metazoa; phylum Chordata; class Actinopteri; order Cyprinodontiformes; family Nothobranchiidae; genus Nothobranchius; species Nothobranchius furzeri. Next base: position 42,274,923 of record NC_091741.1, on the reverse strand, counting down.
CCGTACCGGATAATCGTCTGAAACAAGTATCCGGCTCATTCCTAATAAAAACGACCGGGCTATATCCTCCAGACAGATAAATGCTCTCGTGCGAGTCAGTTATTTGGTTTAGAAGCCAGAGAGGGAAATGTGCTTACCGGCGTATTCTGGGTAGCAGATGGTCAGAGGACTCCTCTTGATTTTCTCCTCAAACAGGTCCTTCTTGTTGAGGAAGAGGATGATGGAGGTGTCTGTGAACCACTTGTTGTTGCAGATGCTGTCGAACAGCTTCATGCTCTCATGCATTCGGTTCTGAGGGGAGATGGGAGGGGAGGGCTCGTCGTTCTGCTCTGACCCAAGTAAACACAAGCAGGTTCAGGAGCCAAGCGGCTGCACCACTCACCATCTCCTCGTCCTCGGCCAGGACCAGGTCGTAGTCGCTCAGGGCCACGCAGAAGATGATGGCCGTCACACCCTCAAAGCAATGGATCCACTTCTTCCTCTCAGACCTCTGTCCGCCCACGTCGAACATCCTGGGGAGCACACGTGTGCGCGGTTAACGCCACGATGCAAGAACGTGCCACCCGGTCGCGACTCTGACCTTCGCTCTCCGACACAAATGTAAGTAAACATGTAGAACACAAACTGGCTCGTTTTCAGTTTTTAACTCAAAACGTTTCCACTCGTTCTAACAGAGCAGTAAACCTGATTAGCTTAAAGGTGTCACAGTTGATAATTTAGCTGTCAGCATGTCTCCTGTTGGACACCAACAGGTGGTCACATCAGCTAAAAACGTTAAATAGTCACAAATCTGCTTCTAAAGGCTTGTGTGGTCTTAAAAACCTGCTAATTTTCACAGTAAACCCACACGTGTATGAACTAAACATGAAAATAAAGTGTTTTTACACAATAAACATTTATTTTTGTGTTTTTAATCTTTAGTACCAAAGCGGGTACGATTCTGCTGAGCAGCTCAGGGATTCAGGTGGAAATAAACTGGTTTTAAAGGCCAGACTGGAAGACTCGGTGGTAAAACAACTATTTTAAAGCCAGCTGACAGTTAATCTGAAACACGTTTTCAAGTTCAAACCAAAACTACGGAGCAGATGCTGTTACTAGGGATGTGAATCTTAGAGCAACTCACGATTTGATTCGATTCCATTTAGGGATGGGTACCTTTGACATTTGAATCGATTCGGTACTAATTCCCGGTACCTAGGAATCGATACCGGTACTTAACGGTACCAATTTTCGATACTTTTGAGTGTTTAATATTTAAATTCTCTTTTACAATTAAATATATATTTTTCTCAATATATAACCATATTTGATAAATATTACGATAAATAACATGCAACTGTTTGTATTTTAACATCGTCCTTGTAGTTTTATAAGCTGATAATTAAACTGAAGCAAACATCTTTACTGTGAACTAAATTTACTGTGTATCTTCATTCCTTTTGCCGTCCTTTTTCATTTGATTTTTCCTACTGGGAAGTTAGAATTTCCGAGGAGAAAGCGAACGCACCATTAGCTGATAACAATGGTAGCAATGGAAGCTAATTTATCAAGCTAACGTTATCTTTAACAGTTTATTTAGCTGCTGGAGCAGATTAAAACGATGATGCCGTCGCATTTAGTAAAGTGAAGCCAGACTTTAGAGCACATTCATGTTCTTCCAGTCAGAAACTCAGAGTTCCGAGGAGAAAGCGAACGCACCATTAGCGAAAATGAAGCTAACATATCAAGCTAACGTTATCTTAAACATTTTATTTACCTACCGGAGCAGATTAAGATGAGGATGTCTCACTTAGATCATTGTCGCTGGTTTCATCATCACCCAGTTACCCATCACATTTAGTGAAGTGGACCCAAGCTTTAGCGTGCGTTCTTTCTACCATGCTGCTCTGTTTACAACTGGCTCGCAGCGACCGATGTAACGCTCTTGCGCATGCGCAGCTGTCTAGGCAAGTTCTCGTTATGAAGGACGGGTACCGAAACGAGGCACCGTTTGAAATGACGTGAATCGGTGCTCAGTCGGTACTATGGAATTCGGTCGGTACCTTAAAAAGTACCGAATTCGGTACCCATCGCTAATTCTAATTCTTGGGGTGCAGATTCGATTCAGAATCGATTCTCGATTTAAATCGATTCACAATCAGTATAAACAGAGAGTGTCAGCTCCAGGATGAACTACTTTGTTGTGCAAGTCAGTTAAAGCTATGGGACATTTTTATTAGACTTTAAATTGATCAAAATGCTAATTTACAATGTAAAATAAAGTGATTCTAAAACTGTAAACAGAAACAACCTTTTGACCAAAAGTCAACATTTATTTTTGCTTACCTTGTAAAATATAACAAATCAGTAGTTACCTAACAGTAGCTTTGAAAGTAATACGGTCAAATACTTTTCAAGTATGTGTAGAAACAAGTTACATGAGTAATCCTGAGTACTCATTTATCAACTTAGAAAATAAATATGAGAATATCTCAAATTTCTGAGTATGGAAAAAATGACATTCAAGTGCCCTCTTATCAGCAGATTCAAACATAAATCATCTCAATTTATGGGACCACAAAAGTAAACGGAGTACTGACTCTCCTAACAAAGACCAAAAAAGTGCATCTCAAACCTGTAACATGCCAAATATTTGAGTTCTTGGAATCTATTTTGAACCTTTGTGAATCGATTCTGAATCTTTTTAAATAAGAATCCCGATTCAGTCTTGAATCGATTTTTTTCAGCACCTCCAGCTGTTACCATAGCGCTGCATAAAACAATCGACGCTTTTTAACCGTGCAGGTTAAGTGGAATTTCTGTTCCGACATCACTGATGCTGAAATAAGCACCAAACCCCAGCTGTTGTGACATCATCAGGCTTTCCGCCCCCACTTCCTGTCTGTGTCGTTAACAAAAGGTCTGCGTGAGTCATCGCTGATGTGTGCAACGCCCTCACAGACTGTCACAACTCACGGCTGGACGTGTTCAAAGGGAACTTGGACGAGGCCGGATGACTCGGGGACAGGAAGAAAAGGCTAATTAAACTGCGGAGTGAAAACGGAACGAAACAACGTGGAATTCTCACTTGAAGTGCAGATCCTTGAACGTGAAGTGTGTCTCCACGATGCCCGTGGTTTTCACTCGGGTCCTCAGGACGTCTTGCTGAGTGGGAATGTAGGTGGACTGGGATATCCTGTCCAAGTCGTTCAAGTAGCTGAGAAAAAAGGAAGGAAATCATAAAGGTGAGAGAGAGGAGGGCGATCAAATTCAAGGGTAAAGAAGAGTCAGACAGAAATGTTTGAAAATGAAAAAAGTCCAGATTCCGTTGAGATGCACTGATTCTGGATTGGATGCCAATAATAATAAATGGCATGTATTTGATATAGCGCCTTCTATGGTTCTACAACCCCCCAAGGCACTTTACAACACAGCAGCCTTCACCCACACATACATATTATTTTATGTGTATATATATAAATAAACAAACAAACAAAAAAAAAACCTAACATATTGCTTCTTTAATTCAATTAAAAAATGTTTTCAAAAATATTTTTTTCAAGTGGACGCTGATTTTTA